>NC_061095.1:8818891-8861076 GCF_015104395.2 Macrobrachium nipponense
ACATCCATAGCTTTCAAATTTGCACTTATGTAACTCGATATTTTTGGCATAGAACAGCGTCAGAGGCATATATTAACCCTAATACCTACGTAATAACTCTCCTAAAATTTTTTTTAATATAATTTGCATAACATTTATGGTCTGAACGGCATTTCTTTACATATGTATGAACTCGTTAGACAACGGCGCTAGCGGCGCTGTTAACTGAAATTTGTGCGTAAAGATACCTTTAAAATGCCTTATTTTTTTAATGAATATTTTTGACGACCGCCGTAAAACCGATTCGCGTTGAGTGATTGCGCCGTTAACTGCGGGCCGCCTGTATATATTATATATATATATATATATATATATATATATATATATATATATATATACTATATATATATATATATATATATATATATATCCCCCTCCTTATTCCCTAAACTACACAAACTGGAACTCTTACCTGTTGCCAACGGTGCCCTGTCTGTAAGATGTCCACGAGGCTTATTAAGACTGGCGTTAATATAAAAATACTATTTATTTCCCAAAGCAATTGGTTTATAACAAAGAACAAAATGATTAACAAGTCATAATGGCATAAACACCCAAACTAACCATAAAGAAACCAGTAAGATCACATTCTACCCCCTTGACTAAGGTTACACTCCCAACCCACAAGTGTCTTATTGTTTGCCTAGTATTAGTCAGGTTAGAGAATCCCGTTTCTAATCAAACCATGGAGTCGGACCCATCTTTTCGATGGGCGTTTTCCTCCCCGACACTCGGAGCAACCACTTGACGTTATCTCCTTTGCACAAAGAATGGCGTCTTCCACAAGTACCCTGAACCAGTAGGCCTGTAATACGTGTACAAAACGAATGTACATGCCTCGCAAACGGGGGGGGGAACGACCTCTGAGTCCAAGTTGCTTGTTCAGCAAATACCTTTTTCTCCAAGGAACTCGCAGTGTACCACCTCTTGTCTCTAGGCGAGGAGAGCTATGTGACTTACTATCATATAAAACATTTTAAACATATTATTAGCCATTCCCCCTCTTTTCACCTCCTATATATATATATATATATATATATATATATATATATATATATATATATATATATATATATATATATATATATATATATATATAAGACTTTCCTTGCTTTGATCTTGAATCTCATAACAAGCATGATAAATGAATTGCCTCCTTTGGAATGTGATAACAGTAATTTTTCTGCAAAAAATTAAATTAGGGAGGCTGATTTTAAATATTGCACACACTGTGTATGTTTTTAATGTATAGTACAATATTTTTTATCTTTGTAGTGAGTTTCATATTTCATCTTTTTAGTAAGGTAGATCCTCACCTGGAATTTTATGGATAACTGGCACAAGTAACTGGCATTTTCAAGTTGAAATTGGCCACTTTAATCTTTTCAGATGAGTCTAACCAGTGTTCCAGTGTTCTGTCAGTGTCAGGACTGTATGATGTTGGAAATATGAATCATTGTAGCTTGCCGTAATGGTCATGTTTATACTTTGAAACGTGGAACCAAGGTAGGACGTCCTGCAGCAGAATTACCATCACAGCCAATTGGCTTGCTACGCAGAGACAAAAGTATTGTTGTTTGCCACATGGACCAAACTACACTGTTTCAATAATAAGGTAAGATATATATTAATTTAAAAGTGACTATAATAAGTGACATATTTATGGGTTTCAAAATTCTTTGTTTCAATGATAAGGTAAGATATATTAGTTAATAAGTGACATATTTATGGTTTTCAAAATTCTTTGTTTCAATGATAAGGTAAGATATATTAGTTAATAAGTGACATATTTATGGTTTTCAAAATTCTTTGGATACAGTATTCATAAGCAAATGGCAACTCATATGTATGCCCCAAAGCCTTAATTGTTTTTGTGTTAATTATTAAGAAAAAATGAATGTTGAATATTAATTAAAAAATGAATGTTAAAGTTGGTATTGGCTTAGTACCAGTGTTACCAAGGCAGTGTCCCTTTTCTCCCCTAGTTTAAATATAAATATCAGTTTTGATAAAGATTATTAAAAAGGGATAATTTCATTAATAATTATTATGTGGCACAATTTACTTTGCATTATCTGCACTTATGCATTAGATTATAGCACCAAAATAGTTTTGCATGTTAATTATGTAACTTTGGATATACTGTACTAGTATATATGTCTGGGTTGAGGAAAGACCTGTTATGATAATTTTTTTTTTTGTATGTTGAGTACAAAAAATTTCAGTTAACTGTTGTATCCATGTAACAGCCCTTTCATTTTCCATCACAGGTTGCCATTGTGATACCACCATTCTCTAAAGCTTAAGTAACTTTTGATGTTAGGTTTCTGATGAATCATTATACACGAAGGTGGAAATGAAAGATCAATTCATGATTCTTTTAGTAACATGAACTTCTAATCATCAAGATTAAAATTATAACTTCCATTTAAAATAGTTTCATTTCAGAAATTTCTTCAATATAGTACATTTAATTCTGTTTTCTTCTCTCCCATAAGCAATAATGATCCAATTAACCAATTCATGCTTGCAAATAGATTTTTTGTTTTTAAAGTCACGTTTAATGGCATAAAAATTAGTCTTACAATTGAGTACACCCTGCAACCCCTCAGCCCCCCTACCCAAATTGAAGACAGTTGGTAGCATGATGGTAAAAAGGATGGCGTCTAAGCTATTATAAAGGGTACTACATTGCTAACTAGCCAGTAGTTTAGGCTTTTATAAAACAATGTGTGTGTCCAGAAATGCTAATTTTGTCATAAAAATTTTCATCTTTTACAGGGTAAACGTCTCTGGTCTTTTCACCTACCTGCTCCTGTTATGTGTATGGAAACCTTAGAAATTCGAACTTTAGGCCTCAAACTTACTGCCCTGGGAATGTTAGATCATAGAGTGCTAATTTATCGTGATAAACACCTAGTTGATACAATTCACACAGAAGACAGTGTAGCAGCAATGAAGTTTGGTCGCTTTGGTCGAGAAGACAACTCACTGATACTAGTTATGAAAGGTAATGTATTGTAGTTGAAAAAAAATTAAGGGATGACATACAAAAAAGTAGATTTACACAATAGAAGTCCTGGATAACCTTGGAGCCTTTTGAAGCTATTGATTTCCACAATGAGAGGAGTTGAGGGGTGGACCTTTTTCCAACCAAACTATCTTGCCCTTTAACAAGGCTAGCCACCTTTGAATAACTGATGTTATGTTTACTATAGTTGTGGCTTTGTCCCCTCTATGAGACCAGGACTGCTTTCTCCAAATCTCATTACTATGTGTTAGGGCTTGCCAAACCCTATGCTGTATAATATTACGTAGTTTCCTTGATTATTGCAGTTGTTAAAGAAATGCCCTTGAGGATATGATTAATAGATAAATCAAGTTACAGTGGATAAGAGCTGGATGTTGGGTACTGACCAGTTCATGAAAGGCATTGGAGATATTTGAGAGAACTTTTGGACCAGAGTTATCTTGCTGAACATAGAAGGAATAGGAACTCTGGTAGACCTTGGGCTTACATGAACATTTCACTAACTGCAGGCCACATTGACACTCGCCAGAATTGGAAAGAATAGCTTACTAGATACATACATGCTTTAAAAAGAGGTTATGTAGCAATCAATCAAAATTGTAGAACATCTCACAGGAGATAATCCAAAAGTGGTAGCCTTGGGACTTGAGGTTAAATCAGTTAACAGAGTAGGGGAATTGCAAATTAAGAAAGTTTATTACTGGCAGTCCCCAGTTAATGGCGGGGGTTCCATTCCCAGCTGACACCACAAACCGAAATTCAGCGATAACAGCCGTTAACCACAGATCGGCACTGCTGTTAACTGGGGACCAGTGGTGCTGTTAACTGGAGACCAGCATTGCTAACTGAAGATCGGTGCTGCTAACGAAAGATCGGAGCCGAAAATTCAGTTAACGGCATCAGTATACAAGTGCCTTGTAGGATAGATGTAGAAACTGTTGATTCAAATTTGGCCTTCCTCAAGTTCACATTTGTAATGGTAATTGCTGTATAGCAAAGAAAGATAAAGGGAAAGGAAAATGCATCTTCGAGAAATTCTGCAGCAAGGAGGCATTCGCGCCCGTGTTGGAGGCGCGGTTGTTCTGGAATCGTTGGGCATGTTGTGGAGCGCAACACGCGCCTAAGAGTTGTGAGAAACGCAGCGAAATATGATGCAATACTCCGTCAAGATTCTTCTAAATCGTTCCCGTAATCTCGGGAGTCTGTGACGCTCGCCGTAGGCCCCGCCCCCAGAATGCAGTATAAATACGATGGACGAAGTAGGAGAAGGCAGATCATCAGTTAGACACAGAGTAAGAGATCATCAGTAAGAGCCACAGATCAGATTATCAGTGAGAGATCAGCAGCAGAGATCATCAGAGTGAGTTAAGAGAAGAAGAATGAAGGATCAGAGAGAAAAAGGCGCTCATGAGTTTCATCAGATTCTAGTCAAGTTGTCGTCAGGAGTGGATGACCGAGTTATTTCGACGTTGAGCAAGACTTGAGAGAAGAAACGTTCTGCTAGAGGGCTAGAGGTTTTGGGGGAGTTCCTGCCCTTCAAGTATCAAGAGTAGACATTTTTTTCTGCAATACGGAGGCAAGAAGGCGTCTACCTTTAGAGTTCTCCTTTTGTGAAGCCATCGCTTCGAGTTGCAAAACTGGTCAGCAAGTACTTTCATTACCTCACTGTTCCCCCAGTTCATGCAGTAAGATTTTACCTTTTTTATGTAAATAGGAGACACCATTCTGCATTTATCTTTGTTAGTAAGCTTGTAAATAAACCTTTGTTGTGTTAGTGTTTCTTTCTATATTTGTATCCCCAGTTTCAAGTGTTGGTGTTGAATTCTTTTTATCATAATATCGAACCTGAAGCGGACCTCTATCGGTTCGTAACAACATTGCTATACAAGTCTCTCGGTTCGTAATAACATTGCTATACAAGTCCCTGTAGGATAGATGTAGAACCTGTTGATTCAAATTTGGCCTTCCTCAGGTTCACCATGAAAGGGTTCCAAAATTCAGACCACTTTTTCTTGGATTTTGAGAATGCCAAGACTGAAAACATCAAATCCTCAGTAACAAAACCTGTGATTTGACCAAAAAATGAAACAAATGCCTCTGGGATAGGCATGTAATAACTTTAACATCCCCACCAAGATGATGGAGAGAAATCAGATGTTTCTTGAGAAGCCAGGACTTAGGCACTAGTATATTTGGTTGTAAGGTTAAAGCTCTTATATTAGATGTTTAGTACATTGTCAAGAAAAACACCAAATCAAGAATCTGGATGTTATTGCTTTCCCTCTTAAAAATTTCACTTCTTCATTTCAGGTGGAGGGCTTATCATCAAAATACTGAAGAGAACAGCTCGCTTTGAGATAGATGACAATCAGGGACACATTCATCCCAGTGCTCTCAAGCTTAATATCCCTAAAAAGACTAAATTATTTGTTGACCAGACAATGAGAGAAAGAGAGAACTCAGTTTGTAAGTACAGTTTTGGTGTGTTACTCCAATTTTAGTTGCTGTAAATTTACAATTTTTCAAAACATATGGATCCTTACTTATGAAAGTTTCTCTAATTTTGTGTGGGCATAGAAAATACATTATAAGGTTGTCCTTCCATCCTACTTTACATGTAATCTTAAGAATACGCATTATATTACTTTGGGGATTCACAAGCTTACATGCAACATCTTTCTGTTCCCCAATGGAACTCCAAAGAACTTAAGAGAGGAAAAGAAAAAGAAATTAGCATTATGAGGTTAACTTCAAATACAAGTCTTAGGTAATTTGTTAATATCCCATGAAATTAAAATAATGTACTATTCAAAACCTTTATATTGGAGCCATCTATTTAACTTGCCATTCTTACTCCTCTTTAGCTCTAAGCCACTTTCTTCTATAGGTACCATACTTGACCATGGATGTTAAAGACATACTAGTTGACACAACTGCTGAAGTTTTGAATTACTTGGCTTCCACGTATGGCTTCCATGTTGTCCATTGTTTGGAAGAAAAAAGGACCTACAAGGAACTTGAAATGATTGCCATTGTATAATGAACAAAAGATTTTTAATTGTATTAAGAGTAATTCTCTTTTTCTTTTGTTCCTTAGTGATGCACAGAGTTTTCCAACATGATCTGTATCGCCTACGTCTCAACACAGCTCGAGCATACGTGCAAGCTTTGGAGACCAGTAGCAATCCAGTTTCCCTTTCACAGACAGAGCCTTTAAAACTGTCTGCTCAGGTTAGTTTGTGGTTTTCATTAAACAGAACATTATCCTCCAGTTACTGAAGATGATACAATGTTAAGGGGCACTTAAATTTCAACAAATTAGTTTTATTAAAGTACATACCTTTGAGATGACAGGTTCCTATGAGTTCTGTGGAAGCATAAATTACTCAATCTTCATTATTTAAATGGTGACATCTTTGCAATTGTGTGGAATACTGTGAGGCAGCTGAAAATATTAAAATGTATATTTTTTAGTTAGTCATTTAATAAATTGGTAATTAAGTACACTATAATATGCTAAATTGTATTGTGCCCAGGTTCCCAGGTAAACATTCTTTGGCCATTCACAAACATGTCATAAGTAAACAAATATGATACCTATGTTTATAGTACAGTATTTATATACAATATTAGAGTTAATAAAAAGAGAATCTTCTGTAGGCTGTTTACATACTTGCATATTTATTGTCTGTTTAGAAGCAGAGTGAGATATCTAATAAGTAATGTTTGCCCCTAATATTTAAAATGGCTAGCCATTATTTTTGGAAACATCCTTCTACCTAAGAGAGGCTGCATGGACCAGTAATCCTTAGTACAAGTTGACATGGCTAGCCAGTGAGGGGAATCTCACTAATCTTCACCCAGACAACAGTTTTATAAATAAAACTTGTTGTTCTTAGCATGGAAACAATTCTATGGACACATTTAGTGGGGCGGACCTTTTGTTTTTATGGCAAATTTAATTTTTCTCTTCTTTTTCTATAAAAAAACAATTGAAGAAGTGAATTGTACCAAGAAAAATTTTGCTCTTTAAACCCTGGAGGGTTGAGGTGGATGGCATGACTCTCCAGCCATAAAATTGGAGTACTGACATGGTCAAACATGGGAAAATTTGCGTTGGACATTGCCCTCATTGCTGAGTCTGATCTTGATGGATTGATTGTCCTTAAGGAACTGGAGGTAAAGTGTATATTCAGGTGGGTCTCCCAAGGCTATTTTAATGGCAGCAATACCTCTCTCTTTGTAAGGCCTCTTGAATGAAGGGAACCCATACTGAATGACTTTCACTTTTTTGTACCATAAATAACCCAAAACTTTTAACCTTTGACACACCCTTCACTCTCCCTTTTGACTTGTTCAATCAAACAAAATATAAACAGAAATGATATGATATTGTTAAACTACAATAAAGTTTTGTACATACTTACCTGGCAGATATATACCTAGCTATAGTCTCCGACGTTCCCGACAGAATTTCAAATCTCACGGCACACGCGACAGGTAGGTCAGGTGGTCTACCTTACCCGCCGCTGGGTGGCGGGTGTACGAACCAATCCCCCTTGCTTGTCAGATTTTTCTCTTCCACCTGTCTCTTGAGGGGAGGCTGGGTGGGCCATTAATCTTATATATCTGCCGGGTAAGTATGTACAAAACTTTATTGTAGTTTAACAATATCATTTTTGTACATGAACTTCCCTGTCAGATATATACTCAGCTGATTGGCACCCTTGGTGGAGGGTAAGAGACAGCTAAATAATACAGGTAAGAAGGGAAACAACTAATGTTGTAGGATATAAAAACCTTGGTTTTGTACATGAACTTTCCTGTCAGATATATACTTAGCTATACGTCTCTGACGTCACGACAGAATTCAAAACTCGCGGCACACGCGACAGGTAGGTCAGGTGATCTACCTTACCCGCCGCTGGGTGGCGGCTGTAAGAACCAATCTCCCTTTCCAGCCAGAATTTTTCTGTCGCCGGTGACGACTACACCTGTGGTTGTTACTCCTGACAGGCTTTTATTCAATTCTCGTTGCCGTGGATTTATTTTGGACTGACTTTCGGTGAAGTACCTGATCTTGTTGGCTTGGCATACGCATTTGTGGATTGTTTTTTGGATATGATTTGGATTTTTCTTTGATTTCGAGATGTCTGAGTTAGAGGTTAAGAAACTCTCTGTAGTTGGGTGTGCTCTATGGATGAATGCAAGGTGAGACTACCGAAAGCTACGGTAGATCCTCACACAGTTTGCTTTAAATGTAGAGGGAAAGAATGTTCTTTTGTTAACCCGTGTAATGAGTGTGAGAAGTTGGATGAGGGTGAATGGAAGGCTCTTTCTTCCTACTTGAGGAAGTTAGAGAAAGACAGGGTGAGAAAGGCTTCGTCTAGGAGTTCTAGTAAGTCTCGTATTAGCGAGGTAGAAGAAAATCCTGTTGTAGCATTAGAACCTTCTCCAGTTTCAGCTCCTGCGCCCTGCATCGAACCTAAGGATACGACTACGGAAGTGGCAACCATGAGAGCCACGATCCTTAGCATGGAAAAGAAGATTCGTTCGTTGCAAGGTAAGAGTAGTGAAGGTGAATTGTGCAGTGACCCCAGTGCAGTGGAGGGTGCGTCTGATCGGCTCCTTAATGCTTCTAGGTTTAGACTATGACCTCTCCCAGACTCCCAGTCCCCAGTGGGAGGAGAAAGTCAACAGCCGCAGGAAGGTTAGGGAGAAGGACTCCCACGATCAGGCGTCCCCTCGGTAGATCCTGATGCTCGTACCCAGGCTGCCCTTGGAGCGCCTCGGATTCTTCGCGACCGCTGAAGAGAGCCTGGAAGGCTCCTGGCGCCTTTCCTTCCAGTTCCGGGAAGTTTTCCAGAAGAGCCGGAAGTAGAGATCAAGAAACCCAGGAGGGAGCAGGAGTTCTCGCCTCATAGTAGGCTTCGAGCCTCTTCTCGGTGGAGGATTTGCGAGATCTCCAGCTCGAATTCTTGCTGGACTGCAAGCGCAGATTTCGGCGCTGGCGGGCTCCTTGGCAGGAGGAGCGCGTCGGAAAGACGTCTCTCTCCCTGTCAAGAAGTCTATGATTCCTTCGCCTGTGTTACCGTCTCAGTCAGAGTCGGTTCTCTCTCCTGTATCAGCGGATGGAAGGAGGCGCTCTTCCCTCGGCAGGCGCTTGTCGTCTTCCAGCGTCAATCGCCCAAGAAGCTTTCTCCTGGTGACTACATCTCTCCAGTAGGAAGGGATTCTAAGCGCCTAAGTAGGCGTTCGTCTAAAGACAGGCGTAACAGCCTCGTCCTTCGGTCGCTCATTTTTACCGAAGATCCTGCATTCTCCGGATAAGAGAGCCTACTCTTTGATGGATTCGTCAAGAGACAGGATCTCGCCTTTTGTTAAGGCGCCTTGAGCCTAGTAGGCGCTACTCCCCAAGTAGACGCTCTCCCGCTCCCAAGCGTGGTGCGGAGGATAGGCGCTTTTCTACCTGATAGGCGCGGCTCTCCTTTTAGCCGCTCTGTTCAGGACAGGCGTGTAGAGCCTGAAAGATATGTCTCTTCTGGGAGACTACCTTTTGAAGAGACACACAAGTCTGGATCGAAGTTTGTGGAGCATGGTAGGACGCCTGGTCCTCCTAGTAGGCGACCTTCTCCAGGGCTTCGCTCTCCTGTAAGTAGGCGCCAAGAGCCTAGTAGGCGTTCGCCTCATGGTAGGCGCAGCTCGCCTGGCAGCCGCTCTCCTTTGAACAGGCGCATGGATCCTGAGAAGCGCCTTGAGCATAGTAGGCTCTCCTCTCCTAGCAGGCGCTCCCCTTGGAAGCCCGGAATTCTAGGAGTAGGATTAAGGATCAAAGAGCACGCACTCATCAGAGTAGGAAGGACTCATTCGAGAGGAGCTCTCCAGAAACTTTGGCTTCCCCTGATAGGCGCCAGTCTGCTACTAGACACTCTGGTGGACAGGCGCACTTCTTTAGAGAAGGCTAACTGCCCTCGTAAAGAATCAGAAGGTTCTTCAGTGGATGAAGTTGAACCTTCAGAAGAGGATTTGGTGAAGGACTCGTCAGTTTCGTCCTATAAGATCCTTACAGATCTCCTTCTTCAAGAGTTTGGAGACTCCCTTACTCCCATCGCTCCTCCGTCTCCTCTCTCTTTATTCCTCGGACTTCGAAGAAGACGAAAGTTTCCTCTTGTGTGAGGATGAAGCCAACCATCTCAATGAAGAAGGGCTTTGAGAGGTTTTGGTGATTGGCTGCTTTCTAAGGAAGAGAAAGGGAAGACTGTGTTTTCTTTCCCTCCTTCCAAGCTTACGGGCAGACTGGATTTTGGTACGAGTCTGGAGAACCCCTAGGCCTGGGTCTTCCGTCATCGGCGGATGCGGACTTCTCTTCTCTGGTAGATGCAGCACGACGCTCGGCTCTTTTGTCTGCTAAGACTACCTGGGCTATGAACGAGCTTGACCACCTGCTGAAGGGAATGTTTAGAGTCTTGGAAGTCTTCAACTTCCTTGACTGGTCTTTGGGGGTCTTGGCTAAGAAAGACTCAGAACCCGGATGCTATTTCGCCAGAAGATCTCAACAGTGTTCTAACGTGCATTGATAAAGCAGTTAGAGATGGATCGAGCGAAATAGCCTCCCTGTTTGGATGCAGGGAATCCTTAAGAAGAGATCAGTCTTCTGCTCTTTTCTGACTAAGTCTGTTTCGCATGCCCAAAGAGCCTCTCTTCTGTATTCGCAGCTCTCGCCTCTGCTATTTCCGAAGAAGATAATACAGGACATCTCAGGATCTATCTCTGGCGGAAGGCGACTCAGGACATGCTCGCGCAGTCGGCACGGAAGCCTAGGACCTCCTTCAGACGAAGACAGAAGAAGGAGACTCCAGCTAGACAGGAGCCCTTTCGAGGGGGCCCTCCTTCTAGAGCCTCTACCTCGAGAGGTAATAGACCTTTCAAGAGAGGTAGATCCTTCTCACGCTCTGTCAGAGCTAAGAAGTAGGGAAGTAGTCCTCCAAACACCAGTAGGTGCCAGACTTCTAAGATTCTCGGTAAGCCTGGGCAAAGAGAGGAGCGACAACTGGTCCCTCTCGATTATCCGGAAAGGATATCTGATTCCCTTACGGAAAGACCACCGTTGACAACGACTCCGAGGGAGTTGGTGGCCAGGTACAGGGATCCCATCATGAGCCTTGCTTTAACACAAGCAGTGGAACAAATGTTCGAAAGAAAAGCTATAGAGCTAGTGAGCGACCCTTGCTCAGCGGGCTTTTACAACCGCCTTTTTCTAGTTCCAAAAGCCTCAGGAGGATGGAGACCGGTTCTGGATGTAAGCGCCCTGAATTTCTTTGTAGAAAAGAGGAAGTTCGCCATGGAGACGACATCCTCAGTGTTGGCGGCCCTTCGGCCAGGGGACTGGATGGTGTCCCTAGATCTTCAGGACGCTTACTTCCATGTGCCTATCCATCCTTCTTCAAGGAAATACCTCAGGTTCATGATGGGAGGAAGGATATTCCAGTTTCAGGGCTTTGTGCTTCGGCCTTTTTCAACAGCCCCTCAGGTCTTTAACAGGCCTAATGAAAAATGTAGCAAGATGGCTACATTTGGAGGGAGTCAGAGTGTCCCTTTACTTGACGACGGCTTAATCAGAGCCAAGTCGCAGAAAGATGTTTGGAGGACCTACAAAAGACCCTTTTCATGGCAAGTTCTCTGGGACTTTTGGTGAACTTTCAAAAAGTCTCAGTTGATCCCCAGTCAAGATCGTATCTATCTGGGGATTCGGATGGCTTCTCTGGATTTATTTCGGCTTTCCGTCTCCAGAACGGATAGCCCGAGGGTCAGAGAAAGTCAAAGCCTTTCCTAGAGAAAGAAGTATGCACAGCGAGGGAGTGGATGAGTTTTGTTGGGGACACTCTCCTCGTTGGAGCAATTCCTTTCTCTAGGAAGGTTGCACCTCAGACCTCTCCAGTTCTTTCTACATCGAAACTGGAGGTGTCGTTCGCAAAACCTAGAGTTTCTCCTTCGAGATCTCAAGGGAAATCAAGAAGGACCTCTCTTGGTGGGCCAACCCTCTCAGGTTTGCAGAAGGGATGTCCCTTCACATTCCGAACCCCCAACCAAGTGTTGTATTCCGACGCCTCGGAAACAGGTTGGGGAGCAACGCTCGCTCAAGAGAAGTGTCAGGCACCTGGAAGAAGGAACAGGTGACCTGGCACATCAACAAGAAGGAGCTGATGGCGGTTTGGCTAGCTTTGAAAGCTTTCGAGCCCCACGTCCTAGCTTCAGCAGTACAGATCAACTCGGACAACACCACGGCCCTGGCTTACATCAGGAAGCAGGGGGGGACTCACTCACTCTCCCTCCCTGTACGAGACAGCAAAAGAACTTCTGCTTTGGGCAGAGCAAAGGAAGATTTTGTCTCCTTACCCGGTTCGTACAGGGGGGAGAAAGAACGTCAGAGCAGACCTCCTAAGCAGGAAAGATCAAGTCCTGCCTGCAGAGTGGACTCTTCACGAGGATGTTTGCCAGGACCTGTGGAAGCTTTGGGGCAAGCCTCATATAGACCTCTTCGCCACAGCCAAGAATGCGAGGATAGCCAACTACTGCTCTCCGATATCGGACCCGAGGGCAGTGTCGATAGACGCGTTTCTACTAGATTGGAAGGGTCTAGACATGTATGCTTTTCCTCCATTCAAGATACTGGGAGAGACTCTAAGAAATTTGCAGAATCGGAGGCAGCAGATGACGCTGGTAGCCCCGTTCTGGCCCGCACAAGTAAATTGGTTCACAGAGGGTACTGGTAATGGTTAGTAGATCTTCCGAGAAAACATTACCACAGAGGATCGATCTGCACAGACAACCCCACTTCGAGAGGTATCACAAAAAACCTCCCCGCTCTAGATCTGACTGGCTTCAGACTGTCAAAAGTTTGGTCAGAACGAGAGGCTTTTCTGCAAGAGTTGCAACGGCTATCGCAGCAAGCAAGAAAGGCCTCTACCCTTAAGAGTCTACCAATTCGAAGTGGGACGTCTTTCGGCGATGGTGTAAGAACCATCACTTTTCCTCTTCCAGTAACCTCTGTGACCCAAATAGCAGACTTCTTACTTTTCCTTAGGGAAGAAAGTGGATTGGCGGTATCAACCATTAAAGGCTATCGTAGCATGCTATCTGCAGTGTTTAGGCACAGAAACTTAAACATTTCAGAAGATAAGGACCTTCATGATCTAATAAGATCGTTTGAAACATCCAAGAAGGTTTCTCCAGGGTTCCGAGTTGGAATCTGGATGTAGTGCTACGTTACCTGAGGTCCGGTCCAATAGTTCGAACCGCCTCAGTCTGCCTCGTTTAGAGACCTCACGAAGAAGACAATTTTTCTCATGGCATTGGCTTCCGCAAAGAGGGTTAGTGAACTCCATGCACTAGAAGGAAATGTGGGATTCAGAGGAGATGCAGCTATCTGTTCGTTCCTTCCTTCGTTCTTAGCCAAGAACGAGAACCCCTCAAATCCTTGGCCTAGGAGCTTTGCAGTACAAGGCTTGTCTGCATTAGTAGGCGAGGAAGCAGAGAGGTCGCTTTGCCCAGTACGAAGTTTAAAATTCTATCTACAGAGAAAGAAAAACTTAAGGGCAATGATGTCAACCTTTTGGTGCTCTGTAAGAGATCCAAGGAGGACTCTTTCGAAGAATGCGCTTTCTTTCTTTATCAGAGCCTGGTGAAAGAAGCGCATGCGATATGTGATGAAAGTCAATTCAAAGTTCTTAAGGTCAAAGCTCATGAGGTAAGAGCTATTGCCACGTCATTGACTTTTAACAAAAACATATCCCTGAGTAATATTATGAAGGCAACATTCTGGCGTTGCAACTCAGTCTTTGCAAACCACTATCTGAGAGACGTCAAAATTACGTAAGAAAAAGTGCTTCGGGTTAGGCCCGTACGTATCGGCGGATTCGGTGCTGGGGCAGGGAGCTGAGACATATCCTTAGTAGTATATATTTTTCCCCTTGTTAGGTTGTAAGTTTTTGGTTTTTTGTTTTGAAAGAACATGCGGGTAGGCATGTTTTTCATTTCGTAGTCTAACAATGATTAGATTGGTTAGGTGATCGGTTTATGTTTGAGCTCCTTGCAATGATAGTGGTTAGCTTCTGTCATATAAGTGGGCGAATCCCCGTTGACAGATCCTGCTCGGATTCTATCAAGTAAGCGGATAACCAAATCCCTTTGATAGACCCAAAGAGTCTGTCAGCTGTAGGTCACGCCCTCGCTGAAGCTCTTAAGGCAACGCAGACTCATAGACAGTAACTACGAAGTCTTCTGCCTAAACAGGTAAGAACCAAGGTTGTATTTACATCCTACAACTAGTGTTGTTTTCCCCCTTTTTTCCATATTTATATTGCTGTCTCTTTCCCTCCACCAAGGGTGTCAATCAGCTAAGTATATATCTGACAGGAAAGTTCATGTACAAAAATGTTATTGTTAGTATACAATAAGGTTTTGTACATACTTACCTGGCAGATATATACGATTGATGGCCCGCCCAGCCTCCCCTCAGGAGACCGGTGGAAGGAAAAATTCTGGCTGGAAAGGGAGATTGGTTCTTACAGCCGCCACCACCACCCAGCGGCGGGTAAGGTAGATCACCTGACCTACCTGTCGCGTGTGCCGCGAGTTTTTGAATTCTGTCGTGACGTCAGAGACGTATAGCTAAGTATATATCTGCCAGGTAAGTATGTACAAAACCTTATTGTATACTAACAATAACATTTCTCACCTTTTCAGGATGAAGACTTCATAGATACTGTCTCTGAGTCTGCATTGCCTGGAGAGCTACAGCTAGGACGTGACCTGTTGCTGAAAGACTCTCGGATCTACCACTGGGATATGTGATCCCCTTCTGTGGTAGAATCCAAGTCGGATCCTGTTAAAGGGACCTTGTCCGCTTACATAACAGATCCTTACCACTACCTCTGCAAGGAGCCAAAAACCCACCAGACCACTAACCAAAATACAAAGGGTTTAATACTACGACAAAAAGAGGTGCCTCCTGCAACCTCTTTCAGACAAAAACCACACAAATACAAAAATATAGGGTAACATATCAAAAATTTAAACAGGATAAGTTTCAGCTCCCTGCCCCAGCACCGAATCCGCCGATACAAAAGGACCCATGGCGAAGCATTTATCATACGTGATTTTTACATCACGTAGGTAGTGGTTTGCGAAAACCGACTGGAATCTCCAAAAAGTCGCCTCCATCAAGTTCCGCACAGACATATTTTTCTTGAATGCAAGTGAGTTGCAATGGCTCTCACCTCGTGAGCTTTCACTTTTCAGTAGTTTAAAATGCTCTTCCTTGCAGGCAACATGTGCCTCTGTAATAAGACTTCTCGGAAGAAGGAAGAGCATTCTTCGACATGGGCCGAGTGGGGGTCCTTCACGGAGCACCAAAGCACATCTTGATTAGCCTTAAGTTGCTCCTGTCCTCTTAAGGTAATACTTCACAATTCTCATAGGGCAAAGAGTTCTTTCAGGCTCTACCCCTACCAGAAAAGATAAACCACCACGAACTTCAAAGCTCCTGGGCCAAGGACGTGATGGGTTTTCATGCAAGAAACCCTGGAAGAAACGAACACACCATAGATTCTTCCTTAAACCCGACATTACCCTCAATAGCTTGGAGCTCACTCACCCTCTTAGCTGTAGCTAGGGCCATAAGGAAGAGCCTTCTTCGTCAGGTCCTTGAAAGAGGCTGAACCAAGGAGGTTCGAATCTAGACGATCAAGGAATTGTAGAACTACGTCTAGATTCCAGTTCGGTACAACATGAGAACGTTTAAAGGTTTCAAATGATCTAATAAGATCATGCAGGTCCTTATCATCGGAGATATTTAAGCCTCTATGCCGAAATACCGCCGCCAACATACTGCGGTATCCTTAATAGTTGACACAACAAAGATACAACTCTTCTTTGAGACAAAAATTAGGAAATCCGCAATTTGGGGTCACAGAGGTACTGGAAGAGGAAATGTTCTTCCTCTTGCACCATCGTCTGAAGACATCCCACTTTGACTGGTATACACGCAAGGTGGAAGGCCTCCTCGCTCTTGCGATTGCGTTTAGCAGCTGTTGCTGAAAAGCCTTTCGCTCTGACCAGACTTTGGACAGTCTGAAGCCAGGTCCAGACTGAGAGCGAGGAGATTTTTTTGTGGTACCTGTCGACGTGGGGCTGTCTGAGTAGATCGCTCCTTAGCGGAAGCGATCTTGGAAGGTCCACTAACCATTCCAGTACCTCTGTGAACCATTCTTGTTGGCCGCCAAAAGGAGCGATTAAGATCATCTTGTTGATCGGACTCTACGAATTTCTTGATAGTTAGCCCCAGGATCTTGAAGGGGGGACACGTAGACGTCGAGTCCGCTCCAGTCAGTAGAAGAGCATCTATTACTAATGCCTCTGGATCCGATATCGGAGAGCAGTAAGGATCCAGTCTCTTGTTTTTCGACGTGGCAAAGAGGTCTATGTGTGGTGGCCTGCCCCCAACTTCCTTCAGGCTCTGGCATACGTCCAAATGAAGGGTCCACTCTGTGGAAGGACCTGATCTTTCCTGCTGAGGATCTGCTCTTACATTCCTTTCTCCCTGCACGAACCTGGTGAGAAGCTTGATTCCCCTTTCTTCTGTCCACAGAAGAAGGTCTCTTGCTGTCTCGTACAGGGGAAGGAATACGTTCCCCCTGTTTTTCTGATATATGCCAGAGCTGTAGTGTTGTCCGCGTTGACCTGCACTACCGATCTTCTGACTTTGGGCTCGAAAGCTTTCAGAGCCAACCACACAGCCATCAACTCCTTTCTGTTGATGTGCCAGGCTACCTGGTCCCCCACCCAGGTACCTGACACCTCGTTGGTTCCCAGAGTCGCCCCCCACCCCGTGTCCGACGCGTCGGAGAACAACACTAGGTTGGGGGTCTGGGATTGAAGAGAGAGTCCCTTCGCAAAGAGGTTGGGAATCTGTCCACCATATTGAGATGCTTCTTGACTTCCTGGGATAACGACAGGGAGAACGTCAAATCCTGAGAACAACGACTCCAATTCCGATGAAGAAAGAATTGGAGCGGTCTCGGTGCAACCTTCCTATGGAAACGAATTGCTCCAGCGAGGAGAGCGTCCCCAGCAGACTCATCCACTCCCTCGCTGTGCATACTTCTTTCCCTAAGAAGGTTGTTACCCTCTCGAATCCTCGGGCTATCCTTTCCTGAGAGGGAAAAGCCCGAAAACTCAGAGAGTTCATCTGTATCCCGCTGTATCCCGAGATACACACACTCTTGTTCGGGAATTAGCGACGACTTCTTGAAATTGACGAGAATCCCAACGCCTTCGTCAATTCTAGTGTTACTTGCAAGTCTTCAAACAACGATCTTCTGAATTGGCCCTTATCAGCCAAATCGTCGAGGTACATGGATATCCTCACCCCTTCAAATGAAGCCATTGAGCTACGTTTCTCAAGATCCCCGTGAACACTTGAGGCGCCGTCGAGAGGCCGAAACACAGAGCCCTGAACTGAAAAATTTTCCCCCCCATCATGAATCTGAGAAACTTCCTCGAGGAAGGATGGATCGGTACGTGGAAGTAAGCGTCCTGCAAATCCAAGGAAACCATCCAGTCCCCTGGACGAAGTGCTGCCAGCACTGATGAAGGTGTTTTCCATCGTGAACTTCTTCTTTTCTACGAAGAAGTTTCAGGGCGTTTACATCCAAACACCGGTCTCCATCCCCCTGAGGACTTTCCTCCAGCATCTGTTCTACTGCTAGATGGAGAGCTTGATTCATGATGGGGTCTCTGTACCTGGCCGTCAACTCCCTTGGGGTGGTGCGTCAAGGGAGGTCTTGCGATGAAAGGGATAGGAGGTAACCTCTCCTCAAAATTGAAAGGGTCCAAGGATCCGCACCTTTCTGGCCCAGACTTCCGCAAATCCTAAGAGTCCTGGCGCCCACCGTTGTTTGAAGGACTTGCAAGTTATTTGGGGGCTTTGACTGACTTGGCAAAAGTCTTACCTCTTCTTGAAGGTCTACGACCTCTAAACGTAGAGGTTCTGGAGGAAGAAAGCCCTCGAAAGGGTTCTCGAGCACTTGACTTCTCCTTCTTAGCCTTGGTAGGGAAGGAAGGGCGAGGTTTTCTTGCCGACTGGGCCAAAAGGTCCTGGGTGGCTTTAGCCGAAAGCGATCTAGAAATGTCCTGAACTAGATGTTTAGGGAACAACTGAGCGGACAGAGGAGCAAACAGCAAAGAAGACCTCTGGCGTGGGAGACAGACTTCGTTAAGAAGGAACAATATACGGACCTCTTCTTCACGATCCCGGCCCCATACAGGGAGGCGATTTTCACTCGCTCCGTCTCTTACAGACTTGTCCATACAAGACAAAACACACATGAGTCCTCCGGAGTAAAAAGACTCTGGCACTTCAATCTTCTTGGCCAGGACTCCCAACGACCAATCAAGGAAGTTAAAGACCTCCAGCACTCTGACATGCCTTTCAGCATGTGGTCTACTTCATTCATTGCCCAAGTCGTCTTTGCAGAGTTAAGGGCAGCTCTCCTCGTGGAATCTACCAGCGCCGAAAAATCAGAATCAGCCGAAGACGGTAGACCCAATCCCAAGGGCTCTCCTGTTTCGTACCAGAAACCAGCGTGTCCTGATAACTTCGAAGGAGGGAAAGCGAACATCATTTTCCCCGCTTCTTCTTTGGAAGCCATCCATGAACCAAAACTCCTCAGTGCCTTCTTCATCGAAAGGGTCGGCTTCATCCTCACACAAGAAGAACTCTTCGCTGTCTTTGCCGTTGAAAAAAGTGAGTGAGGAGAAGGAGGAGCCGTAGGAGTAAAGGGAATCCCCAAATACTTGCAAGAGCAGCTCTGTAGCTTCTTGTAAGAAGACACAGCAGCAGAAGTGTTCAGTTCCTCATCAGAACCGTCCTAGGACGTCTTGTCGAGGAGAGCGCGGAAGATCCTTTAGTGACGAAGGGGGCGGGTCCTATTACGAGCTGAGCGAGAGGTTGGAGAGCGCCCTCTCGAAGAAGAGCTCAAATCCACCGGAGAACGATGAGAAGATCTGGATTGTCTACAATGAGACTCCCTCTTCGAGGTAGAAGGAATCTCAGCTGAAGGAGAGGTAGGGCTCCTACCCCGAGAAGACCTGGATACATCCACAGGGCGCTTACAAGGAGGCGAGCGCCTACAAGACTCTGTGCGCCTATCCTGAGGTGAGCGGCTGCCAGGAGAAGAGCGCCTATTGGGAGCAGAGCGCTTGCGCGGCTCTCTATTCTTGTCCAGTTGAGTACGATCAACGGAAGTTCGACTGGAAGGAGAAATGCGCCTACTAGGAGAAGGCTGCTTGCAAGACTCTTGACCTCTGACAAGTGGATAACAATCAGGAGAAGGGCGCTTCAAAGCTAACGAGCGCCTATCTGGAGAAGGGCGCTTGCGAGGTTCTTGGTGCCTACCAAGAGATGAACGGTCAGGAGTAGTGCGTCTAGAAGAGGGGAGCGCCTACACGGAGAATGCTTGAAAGACTCTTGTTGTCTGCCCCGAGGAGAATAATCAGGAGTAGGACGCCTTAAAATAGACGAGCGCCTACTAGGAGATCGACGTGCAGTAGGCTCTTGGCACCTCCCTTGCGGGGAGCGGCTAACAGCTGGATGCCTATCAGGCGCACGGCTCCTACCAGACTCTTGACGTCTGTAGGGAGAGAAGTCACGATCAGGAGAAAAACGTCTACTCAAAGCACGATCCGAAACTCGAGGAGATCGACATCCGGAAGAAGAACGCCTACTTGTAGAAGGGCGCCTTCTAGGTTCTTGAGGCTGCTGAGGAGAAGTCCCACGCGAGGGAGTCGAAGAAATAGCGTGATGTGCAGGCGCAGAGCGCTTACTGGAAGCGGGAATCCAATCTGGAGAAAAAACTTCTTTCTCCATAGAGCGTCCGACCGATGTTTGGCGCCTTGAAGCCGAAAGAGAGCCAGGAGAGCGGGGGCGCTCATGCGAGCCCCTACCTTCATACGAAAACTCCCCATATGAAGGAGACCGCCTAAAAAGAGGAGAACGATCCTCTGAAGAGCGGCGCCTAGATCTCTTGATCGGAAGAGAAACATCCTTCTTCCTACGCGATCTAAATGCTAGAGAGTCTGCCAGTGCCGTGATCTGAGCTTGAAGTCCCGCAAGTACTCTAGTAGGAGAATCTTGCTGCTCTTCCTCGGAACCAGGCGCAGAACGAGGGGCGCGAGAAGAAGAACGATCGCAGGATCTCTTGGGTTTCTTCGCCTCCACCGACGATTTTTCTGGGAAAACCTTCGGACTAGAAGCCAAAGGACTGCAGGGAGCCTTCCAAGCCCTCTTCAATGGGCGCGACGCATCCGGGGAGTTCCAACCTCTCTTCGGAGAGGGAGACGACGAAGAGGAGAAGCATTGGCGTAGGAGCTGCTCCTTGTAGCGATCCGAGGCAACCTGGGAGCATACTTCAGGATCTGCCGAGGGGACGCCTGACCGGTGGGGTTCTCCTAGCCCTCCTTGCGGCTTTTCCGACTTTCTGACTCCCACTGGCCACTGGGAAGTCTGGAATAGGTCTAGGCCTAGAGGCACTAAGGAGCCGGTCAGACGCACCCTCCACAATACTGGGGACACTGCACTGATCACTAACACTCTCCTTACCTTCCAACTGACGAATCTTCTGATCCATAGATAGAATCGTGGCTCTTAAAGCCGCTGCCTCCGAAGACGAATCTTCGGCTTCGGTGCGGGGAGCAGGGGCTGCAACTTGGAGAGAAGGTTCTACTTCTACATTAGTATTAGGATCCACATCCAACTCACTCATTCTAGACCTACTAGAACTTCTAGAGGAAGCCTTACGTACTATATCACGTTCCAACTTCCTAACATAAGAAGAGAGAGCCTTATATTCTTCTTCATTCAACACCTACATTCATACAAGGGTTAGCAAAAGAACATTCATTCCCCTGATTTCATGCAAACCGTGTGAGGGTCAACCGAAGCTTTCGGCAACCTCACCTTACATCCTTCAATCACACAAACCTAAACAAAACAGAAGTTTTAGCTACTGAAAATCTAGGTCAGACATTGTTAAAGAAAAATCCAAATCCAAAATCAAATAAAAACGGTCCACAATTAGAGTATGCCAAGCCAAACAGAGCGAATACGTCACCAAAAGAAGTCCAAATTAACTCCAGGCAAGCGAGAATCGAAAAACTATCGAGAGGAACCGACAACAGTTGTTATCGTTCCCGCGACAGAGAAAAATCTGACAAGCAAGGGGGATTGGTTCGTACACCCGCCACCCAGCGGCGGGTAAGGTAGCCCACCTGACCTACCGGTCGCGTGTGCCGCGAGATTTGAAATTCTGTCGGGAACGTCGGAGACTATAGCTAAGTATATATCTGACAGGGAAGTTCATGTACAAAATGTAAAAACAAAAAGTAAATTCAGGCAGAATCCACTTGACCCATTTCAGTTCCATATTTAGAAATAAGATTAGTCAAGGTTTTTAATCTTAGAAAGTAAAACCAAACATCATCACTAAGACTTGAAAACCAACTGTTAAACACACTCACCTGCTGAAGTAACTTCCAGACAAATACACAAAAAGTGGTTGATTAATACAATTATAAACGATCAGTCTGAGAGTTATCTTGCAATACAGTCTATAAATAACTCAAAAGTTAAAGTAAGGAAACCTGACACCATGAATAGTATACAAGGAACATTGTTACTGCCTAATAATGAAGACGAACCAGTTGAAAAAATATTTTGTTAGATCTTAACAAATGATAGAGTAATGTGCAAGATAACATTCTAAGCAGGAAAAATAAAGAAATTTCCTTCCAAGATCTTGGAGGACAGGATCTTCCATACATGAAGGAAGATGGTAAAAATGTAGATCTATGTTGAATTCCTGCCCATGTAGGTATTAAAGGAAATGAAGCCAATAAAGCAGTGAAAGCTGCAACTACTGCAACAAGATCACACATAGTTATGAGCCTTATGAGAGCAAAGTAAATTAGCTCAGTTATCTGGTTTAACTATTTAATAATGATAGAGGACGCCCATGTGGTTTTCATCACAAGGTAAAGAGCACACTTCAGTAAGATCAATCTACATAGCTTCCTTCACCAGGAGGTTAGAAGTATAAGGGACACCCCACTTGTAGGATGTCGCCATAGCTTCCCTCACGAGGGTAAATGCCTTATGGACATTGAACTTCAGGTATCCTTCAAAGGCTTAAGTCACCAAGAGGTACAGAGCATTATGGACTCCTCACTTAGTAGATGGCTTCATGACTTCCCTCACAAGCAGGTTGCCAACATACTACTACTACTCCCTATTGATGAAATAGCCAAGTAGAGACTATGGTCCATAGCCAAGTGCCAAGAAGCTTATGGCCTTTAGTTTTCAGTGTTTGAGGTCCATGCTCAGAGTGGCACTGCTTACATTCATTGCACTATCTTAATCATAAAAGTAGTCCTCAGTTTGACTCTCAGGAATATGTAATAGCACTCTTCTAATGCAATTGCTTCCAAGAAAAGTTCCATAGCAAATTAAAAAATCCAACCTTCATGCCTTGGTTTCTCATGTACTAAGCTTGAAGAATTGCAAGACTCAATCGTTCTGCAATAGTTGACCTATATCAGTGGTAAAAGGCTGTTACGTACATCCTTACTTAATATTTTTGTTTACATTATTAATATTCTACAATTATTGGTATTTTAGTTTGGGATTAATAGCATATACCTTGGAACGGCCATACTATTGTTAGTACGTATAGTTAAGAATGTTGGTTTTTTGTACATTTCTCTGTTGATCAGCAATTCCACGCCCCACATACTGTATTTCAACACCTGGTGACTACAACTTCACTACAAAATGAAACTTTTATTTTACCAGTAGCCTTCCTCTCAGTACGATCATGTACTTATTTCAGTTATATATTAAGTATTATCTCAGCTTAACCTGCATTTGACACTGCTCTTTATGCTTTGAAGAGTACAGTACCAGACCTTGCTTTTTGCATTAGAGGAAAATTATAAACATGGACAGTTGAAGTTAGGAAGTGGGTAAATCCACAAGCCTGTCTAAATTAAACCTTAGATTAATTGCTGAAGGCAGCTTCATTGGCAATGCATGTTAATAGGCTGAACCAGATTTTAACAACAGAAATTAATCAAATTTAAATAGCCTGATTTCTAGATTCACTTGTAACAAATGAAGGCAATAGCCTAGTCCAGAATAATTTTAGAAAATGTACAAAATCTAATTCTTGCTACATGACAGAAAATTTAATTTGCAAGCCTTGTTTTTGTTGAAATACTGAACTGGGTTTTTAGATTTTGAAAGATTTTTTTTGTCAAAAGTTACTTTATTGTAATCAATGTTTTATTTCTTTAGGTACTAGGTCTTGGTCCAACTTTCAAATTGAGAGTAGAGCTGCAAAATACCTCTGTTTCAGTGCCTTCTCAACAAGTAGCAGTAGTATTTCACTGTGATGACCGCATTTATACCGTCAACAGATCTTATATTCAGGTATGGTACCTGACACTTGAAGTCTATAGTGATCAAAATTTTCCCAAAATATCAGGTAGCATCTGGGAAAGCGATGTTCAGTTTTACAATTTACAAAAACTATTATTGCTATCATTAAATGGATGTCTGCCCATTTCTCCAGGTCCAGGTAAGTGGAGTTGTTTAAGACTACCATGATGAATGATATCCCTAGGCAAGAATTGGCAATTCCATTCCCACTGACTACATAACATTTGTATCAATGAATTTAAATACCATTGTATGAGGAATATTTTTCTCAATTTGGTATCTAATAGTAATGTATTTCAAAGATGATGGTTTAATGCATTTTCATGTGATCCACTGCAAGGTTGTGTACATGACACATCAGTTACTTTAAAATTTAACATTAGTCAGTTTATCATCCTCACATCATAGTTTTGACAACAATCTTTGTAACTGTTGTATCAACCTCTGCCTCGAGCAGACAACTGATAGACACTCCCCCCCAACCCCCCAAAAAAATAATTGTCAAAAAAGAATCTTGATTTGTAGCAAAGACACCCACTATATTTTCTTTTTGGGCACTACACGAGTGTGCATGATAACTTACAGACACAGCATAAAAAAGTACTTTTTTCAAACCTGCAAACTAGTATATTCCATTCTGGTCAAAAGAATGGGTAACCAAGTGTTGAAGCTAGGGATTCAACAAATGCTTTACCTTGGCTACAATGCTCTGGTATAACATTTTGATACTTAATCCACATATTGAACACCATAACTAACTGGATTTCGTTTTCAATTAGTCATGCTCAACACTAGTACGTACTATGCCCTTACACCTGTGGATTTAAAAAGACCTACCTCCTAGATTAAAACAAAAACTTTTAACCAAAATTCTGTCAGATAAGAAGAGAGATATACTTGTTCATTTACTACTGTAAATCTTTGACCCATTGTTGTTCACCCCTCTTGACTGAATGAAGGTCAGATAACCAAACAAGCAGAGGTTAATGCTAAGTTCCCCTATTCTTTCTCAGTCCACTACTGTGGCATCCTTTTGATATTTGCTTGAATTTTAAATGGTCCTCTCTCTCAGCCATAAAAGCTGTTAAGAGCTTTCAAGTTACGGGCTATGTTATGACACCATAAGTACGTATACTACTTGTGTACAATGTAAAGCCTAAAAATTCATTACTGTATTAATTTGTGACAATTTATTCCTTAAAAGTAATTATACTGCTATGATACCTTTGTTTTCAGATTCCAATGCTTGTGCCTGGGATCATTCATGTTGCAGAAACGCTAGTAACCTGTATATCTGAGCTGGGAATTTCCGACACAGTACGTGTATTTGTGGTCAAGGGTAAAACAACAAAACCATTACTTACAGCAGTTATTAATATGCCTGTTGCAGAAGTCTTCATGGCATCCTAAAATCTCTGCTGTGAAAATTGTGGTCTTAACTAGATACTTTAATGACAAGACTTGCCTTTTATCAGAGATTATCATCATAAATTCAATATTGTAGACTGAGCAAAACTATCATGTTACTTTTGCAAAATGTATATATGGAGTAGATAGCAATAAGATAAAAGCAGAATACCGGGTTAAAAAAAAAAAAAAAAAAAAAAAAAAAAAAAAAAAAAAAAAAAAAAACAAAAAAAAAAAAAAAAAAAAAAAAAAAAAAAAACCCTTAATTCTAAATGTGATAATGATAATTTTATAGACGTACAGTAGACCCTTGACTCACGAACGCATTGACCCACGTACAACTCGATCCCCCGACCAAAATTATTATGGTAAAATTTCACCCTTGACCTACGAAGCTAACTTTTTGAGATACGAACAAAAAAAAAATGCGGAAAATAAAAATTCTGTTTGGGTCATGAACTAATTTTGAGACTGAACATTTGAAAAATGCTGGAAATTTCTGGAAAATAACAATTCACTTTGTTTCACAAACTAATTTTTAGACAAAAACATTTGAAAAATGCGCGAAATCGCCCAGCACACGTGAGAGCGTTTGAGTTGCCATGGGAACAGCCATCCTCCAGCCGCCCACGCACGGCGTCACCCACGCATCGCTCTTTGTCTCATCTCATTGTGTACAAGACGTTTCGTCAATCGCTTAGCATTTTTTTGCGCTAAAACTTGTGATTTTCTTCTTATAATGGCCCTAAGAAAGTTGAAGAGTGGTGGTGAAAGTAAGAAAGTGAAGAGTGATGGTGAGAAGAGGGTGCAGAGGAAGATAACCATTGAAATAAAGAAAGAAATTATAGAAAAGTTTGAACGTGGTGTTCGCGTGACCGATATCGCAAGTGAGTACAAGATGGCCAAGTCGACAATTTTCGACAATTTTGAAAAACAAGGATGCCATTAAAGAAGCAAATGTTGCGAAGGGAGTGACAGTACTACCAAGATGAGATCGCAACCCTCGAAGAGGCAGAAAAATAATTTTGAAGTGGTGTACATGAGAAACAGATGGCAGGTGATAGTGTAAACGAGCCGATCATCTGCGAGAAAGCTGCAAGTGTATCAGAAGTTTGCTGAAGGAAACTCCTTCTACTAGTGCCACGCCGATGATTTTAAGGCTAGTAAAGGGTGGTTTGGTAACTTCAAGAAAAAGAACTGGAATTCACTCTGTAATTAGGCATGGTGAGGCTGCTAGCGCAGACAAGGCTGCTGCTGAGGCATTCGTGACTGAGTTTGCCGAGTTCGTGGAGGCCGAAGGATACGTCGCTCAACAGATTTTCAATTGTGATGAAACGGGCCTCTTCTGGAAGAAGATGCCCAACAGGACATTTATCACCCAAGAAGAGAAGGCGCTCCCAGGCCACAAGCCAATGAAGGATAGGCTTACGCTTTTGTTATGCTCAAACGCAGTGGCGACTTGAAACTAAAGCCGCTACTTGTCTACCATTCAAATAACCCGCGTGCCTTTAAGCAGCACAACGTAAATAAGGCCAGACTGCCTGTAATGTGGAGGGCCAATACAAAAGCATGGGTGACACGGAACTTGTTTATGGAGTGGATTGATGAAGTGTTTGCGCCGACCGTGAGTCAGTACCTAACAGAGAACAAGCTACCCCTGCGGTGCCTTCTGATCATGGATAATGCCCCGGCACACCCTTCGTACTTGGCTGACTGCAGTGAACATGACTTCATTCAGTTCAAGTTCCTTCCACCCAACACGACCTCTGTTCTCCAGCCCATGGACCAACAAGTCATTAGCAATTTTAATTTTTAAGAATTATATACGAAGGCGCTCTTCTCCAGATGCTTCCGTGTAACTGAAGAGACAAAATTAACCTTAAAAGAATTTTGGAAGAAGCACTTTAATGTTTTTCACTGCATAACCCTCATTGATAACGCATGGACTGAAGTTACGTACCGCACATTAAATTCTGCGTGGCGGAAACTTTGGGCCCCAGTGCGTAACTGTCCGTGACTTTGTGGGCTTCGATGCAGAGATTGTGCAAGAAATTGTGTCCATGGGCAACGTATGGTCTACAAGTCAACGACGAAGATGTTAAGAATTGGTCGCTGAACATTCAGAAGATTTGACTGCGGACGAACTTGTTCAACTCCACAAAGAGCGCAGGAGCAACTTGCTCGGAGCAATCAACTGACGAAGAAGGAGGCTGGGGAGGAAGTTACAGATGTCAGGCAGTGATGTGATAAAAGCCGCATTGGAAAAGTGGAATGATGTCCAGTGCTTCCTGGAATTGTATCATCCGGACAAAATTGTTACGAACAGGATCGTGAATATGCTCAATGAAAATTTAATGAGCCATTTCAGAAAAGTTATGCAAGGAAGGAAAAAGGCAACAAAGGATCAGTTGGTGAAGTTTGTGATTAAAACCGTGTTCACCAAAAAAACCTAGAAGAGTTGAATCTCCGGAACGAGATCTCCCCGACCTGGATGGGGGAGGGTCTCCTTCCGCACAATAACCTCCTCCCCACCCACCACCCTCCTCTTCTCTTGTCCGTCAAGCCAGAAGTCTCGCCAGTCATAGTAAGTGTTCACTTTACAAACGTTTTTATAGTGTTAGTTTACCATTTTAAATTATATTATTAGATATATTAAGGTTTTTTTACACTGACTTTTACATATCTGTGTAAAATAAAAGGCAAAATATACATAATATATATTGGTTCGTAGGGGTCGAGAACCAATTAATATTATTCCCATTAAACCTTATGGGGAAATTAGCTCCGAGTCACGAACAATTTGGAACACGACCAAGGTCTAGGAACGGATTGTGTTCGTGAGTCAAGGGTCTACTGTATATGCACAGACTTAATATATTCTTTACACTTCTCAATTTGTGAGTTTCAATTTCCTACAAGCGAATGAAACTGAAATTTATGTAATATCTGAACATTTGCATTAAGGTAACAGAGAAATATTTCAATATTAGCATATATTCTTTAACATGTACATCATATGAATAAAATAATAATGTGAAAATCTTATATTAGGTTATAACAAACATCACAGACTAAACATATAATTGCAATAACATCAATTCAGTTTTCAAACATGAAATCATAATAAGCTTTAATGACTATTCACTTCTACATACGTATTAACAAACTTAAATAAACTAATATACTTTTGACAACAGAACATGCTGTATTCACAAGTTTCAGTAGGCAGATAAGAACCATTTATAACAAATGGCAAGCACTATGAATTCAGGTCACTAAAATGGGTGATAGACTAACATTAATTATTCCTATATAATTCACAAAAGTGTAGTGACATGAGTGTGACCAAGTGCTTTACTGAAAGATTTATTCATAAGAAAACATTTTGGGCCTGCAATGTCCATGATTCATGGTAATAGCACAAAGTTCTAAGGCTCAGACAGTCCAATCAACACACACCTAATTTCATATATATCAGCAAATTGTGTATACATATATATATATATATTTATATACTGATATATATTGCTAACTTGCTTTTCTCGTATTCCGCGCAACTCCTGAACGTAATCTGGCCAACATATTTTGTGTGTGTGACGTTATCTACATGTACTATCAGCATATATAGTCTCTAGGGTCAACATATTTATCAGATCTTTTTCTTCTAATTCTAAATGGTATTTTTAAGAACTACATTAGAAATATTTCCTAAAAAATATGTCTTACACAGTCAGGGTCTAGCAAAAAGCAAATTAAATTTTGTAGAATAAATTTGGTCTAAAAAAAGTTTGTCATTGCCACACATGTGGTTAAGAGCTAATATCTCAAGAGATAAAAACAAATAGTACATCAGGGATGAAGGCATTTTCTTTCAGCCTTCATTAACTGCACCACACTGAATTCTAATTGTATCAATCAGGTTAAGTAATCTTGAAATATGTTCAATGTATAAGTTGTTGAAATACAAATTACCTGATGGGTTACTATGATGTCTTTTCATAATCTATTAGGTGTCAAATATAAAAGACCATATACTATAAAAAACAAATGCTTAGAGTAGTTAACACCCCTCTGACTTACAGAAAAAAAAAAAATAAAAAAAAATGGTAACAGTGGTAACTAACAATTCTAACCATTTCCTGTCGGGATACTCATATCAACCTGTAAACGAGACACCCTGACCAGCTACCTGCAACTTGGAGCACTAGTATGTGCAAATCCACTTAGTTATATGTAATCCTCGTGAATAGCAACCAACCTCTGTCAGACCATCAACTCTGGCACTGAGGCTTGGAAGTTCATCATAATCCTTCAATAATCTGTGATGAATTACAAAAACATGACCAGGCATTCTACAACAGTCACAAACCTAACACAGGCACACTTACAAGCCAAAATACACACACTTATGGAGACCAGACATGCACCAGACAAAAACACAGAGCAATTGATATGACAACTTGAAGCCAAGTGCTGAGGAATGGTCCACTCTTTCTAAGAAAAGAGAGCAAAGAAGAAGAAAAAGGGGGGCTCAAATCTATAAAATAAATCTTTAGCGACTTTTAGAAAAATTAGTTCTCCCATGAGATGACCTTAGTTACCTCATCTCAAATTGCAAGTGTGGATTTTATGATGGCTATGCTACCCAGATATAAGGTAAGACACTAAGCAATATTCCCCAAACTTAAATATGAAATGATAGACTACTGCACTTTCAAATTACAAATATACATAACCTAATAGTGAATTATACACTTAATATTCACTTATGATGTATATATTCAGAAAAATTGAAGGAGACATTAATAAAATACAATTAGGTATACTGTACTAGTTACATTTCAAATTACATTTAAGCGTAAGTTAAAAAAAATATTCACAAATTTCTTAAACTTAATAATGGCTTTACAAGATGATCAAGAGAAAAGTTGCAGAATGAAAAAAGTACATAAAGGTAACACTTGCAAATAAAATAAACGCACTGATCCAAAACAACAGCAGAAAATACTGACAGTATAAAAGCTATACAAAAAGATACAAGTAATTTATTTGCGCTCACAACAACCGCCTGCAAGTCCCTCTTTCTAAAATGTCGGTCACTATCTTACTACAGTATATGTCTACCTCTATCTGTTTTAAGGTGACTGAAGAATTTCCCTGTTCAATAAAAAAACGCATTATCTAATCCAAATCTTAAGTTTTATTTCTAGTTATTAATTTACTTTTCACATACTGTAGTTAACATCAATTGTCAATCCATGAACCTGAATAAAACCACAAATTTATGAAAGCCTATGTTTTCTACTGATGAATCAATTTCAATCTACTGTACTGTTTATCAAATGTTGGACTAAATTTTACCTTTAGATACTACAGCAAGAACTGTCGATCCTTAAAATCTCTGGACGTCACCAATTCCAAAAGTTCTAAATACGTATTCATCTGACCACTCAATTATGACCTAACGACCTCCAGACTTTGAGTGGGAAATTAGCCATTGAAGAGTTATATCAATGTTATCCTTCTCTTTACATGATATCGAATAGCAACAAATCTCTCGATCTTGAATGGCAGACAAATTCCTGGAAAGATAAAATTTGTATGAATAATTTGAAAATTGAAATCAATGTTTATTTAGTGCTTATGCACCATTGAATAAAAACCACAAAATCAAATACATATATATTTTTTTTTTTTTGCTTTGATACATATAATCAAGTACATCACACTTAAAGCACCCCAACTCACATTATACAAGAGACAACACTTTAACTTCCAAGGAGATGAAGAATGGCAATACAGAAGAGTAAGATAATAATTCACCACCTATCTAAAAGTTTCAAGTGGCTAAATGCTTTGCAAGATTGTCTCAGCTAAAATTTTCTGAGTTTAAGTATCTCTTGCCTTACAAAATGTTGATGCCTTCAACACCCATGCATTCTAGAATGACCCCATTGTCTAACTACTACATTCGTTTTTTCTTAAGCTTATTGTTCATTATCAATATCTGTTGAATGGCCTCAAATCCACATAAGCCTTTGGATTTTGTTTCAACATCAATACCTCCCATTTAAATGAGTTTAGCATTAAAATCATTATTATATAGTATTATTTGAGGTAGTTTACCTTAAAACACTAATTAAAAACATCAAACACTGAATACCTACAATTCCGATTTCATCTGATAAACTGCATTCATTAAAAAATTTAGTAACTGAAGAGGTCTTTAGGATAAAATTCCCTAGAGTTTTACCTCCAAGCTTTGGCATATGCTGCAGATGAATTTTGGATATTAAAAAAATATGCTTTACTAACTGGTAATTAACATTCCCTATGCACCGCGCTGAGTCAAGGGGTTATCTGTTAAAAATCTATAGGGCAAATAAGTGACCAAAAATAACATAACATCGCTTAAATATGATGCTCTTAGACTGACACAATCTAATTATTAAAGAGATGGGTTATATAAGTTAAATAAGATCTAAAAACCAGTTTTACCCCAACCACTGATTTAAACATAACTCTCATTTGGCCAGCCCAAGATTTTTTTTCTTTAATAAATGAAACCCAATTTAACACTAAATCTAAAGATTCTATTGATGTGAGATAATGCCTTTTAAGAGAAATGGTAGACTCCAGTGCTAAGATAGTGAGAACTAATCCCATGAAGGATATTAATAAGTTTCATATAGTATATAAGATAACATGATGAGAGGGAAATGGAGATGTCATGGAGAATAGTACATATCAGCTGGGCTCCTCTGGCACCAAAGAAGTTGGTAGACCCAAACCTACTCATATGAAAACTATGAGACAGAAGGTGGAGTATTAGTAGAAAATATAAATTTTCTAAAATTTATTATTTGGATATTTACCTACTGTTAAAAATAGGTTAGGTCATATCTCTGCACCGATAGGTGACTCGGCATTCAAACAAAAGAAGCTCATATGGCTGATCCGGATGACTGTCTATTATACTTGATCTCCAACAGGTGTGTTACTTATGTTTTAGCTCATCAGAATTCTCCGTGAGAAGCCACTAAATTGTGGGGAGGTTGTGCAGGATCTACCTTAACGGGAAGTATCCAAATAATATATTCCATTATAAAAATTCATATTATTTGGGATGAATCTTAATTAATGTTAAAGATAGCCAATTTCCACATTGAAAAGAGGATTGTGGGAAGTGCAACCAGACAAGAACCACTTGGCCAATCAAGCTAAAAGTTTCTTGTATGAAACCCAAAAACATTCTTACCCAATCTTGAATCCTTTCTGGATCTTACTGCCACCAGAAGTTGGATGCCATTCAGTGAGCAAGGCTTTCATGTGTGTGCAGCAAAGAGCAGTCTTGCCGAGAAAACCACTTCAATTCAACCAGAATGAAAAAGAAGTGGTCCGACAGGACCGATGTGACTGTTGGAAAGCCCCAAAAACGAAGTCAACTAAAACTAAATACCTTTATGATAAGATAAGCTCATATACAATGCTGTACCTTCATGCTCCCCAAAATATCAAAACATGAAATTTTCATTATTAAAATGAAGTTTTATTGTATACTTACCGAACAATTATAGAGCCGTGATTTCCACGAGCGGCAGGATACTAAATTCAAATTTAGCGCGTCGGCGTCGCCAACACTGGTGGTGATGACGTCATCTCCCTCCTCGCGGGAGAACCAGGTACAACTTCCCAGGTGAATCCCAATTCTTTCTGCCCGTCCGTCCACCTAAGGGGAGGAGGTGGGTAATAATCATAATTGTTCGGTAAGTATACAATAAAACTTCATTTTAATAATGAAAAATTTCATTTTTATTGTAGTGTCTTACGAACAATTATAGAGCTGATTTACACATTTATGGGAAGGTGGGATTCAGTGGACCACTAGTATTTTCAAATGGTTACATTTATTGCAATACCAGTAAACACTCAAGGTGTCTGTTGTACCTTACCTTGTAAGAGAGCTACAGCAGACTGTTACTGCCTCTGGTCGGTGCTCTTCTTACTATTGTAGAGGAATTGGAATTTGACCAAAGTTAGCCTCTACAGGAGTGGAATCCTTCCGTAGTTCAAGCGAGTCAAGGCTGACTGACGGAGGATAGTAACAACAAAGATTGCCCTTGCCCTGGGCTAAGACCAGAAATTCAATCATACAAAACATTTGTCACCAACACCAGATTTAAAAACATATATACCCAACCATTGTAAAATCTGACCTAACAGACTGGTGAGTATCCCAGGTATCCAGTACCCCCACCCCCGCTTCCTTGAACTCGACAACCTATTCAAGGTGAAAAGTTAGCATAGAGGTGACGACCCCTGTGCCGTTCCTCCAACACCATGCCAGAAACCGCCACCGGACCTAACGTTTTACAATTCTCGAAAACCGTTTCTATCTCTTTGAGATAATGACTCGCAAAAACCGAATTCGATCTCCAGAACGTGCTCTGAAGAATCGAAGCTAAAGATAAATTCTTTCTGAATGCTAAAGAAGTTGCCACTGCTCTAACCTCGTGAGCTTTAACTCTCAGAACGGAAAGATTGTCGTTCTCGGACTGCGAGTGAGCTTCCCTGATAAGCTCTCTAATAAAGAACGATATAGCATTCTTAGAAAGAGGACGAGAGGGATTTTGAACCGAGGTCCAGAGCTTAGAAGATTGTCCTCTAATACCCTTAGTGGCAAACAGATACTGCTTAATAGCCTGACTGGACATAAGAGCCTTTCTTCCTCCTCATGTCCAACCAAATCAGATAAGTTCCTTACCACAAAACTCCTCGGCCAAGGATTAGAAGGATTCTCATTTTTGGCTAGAAAGGTCAAAGATACCGAAAATACAGCATTGCCTTGAGAGAAACCGACTCTTTTGTCTATAGCGTGCAATTCGCTGACACGCTTAGCAGAAGCTAGTGCAATAAGAAAAAGTGCCTTCTTAGTCAAGTTCCTGAGTGAAGCCTGACTTCAAAGGCTCAAACGGTGGCCCATGGGAAGGAATTAAACGGCACCCAACACTCTAAAGTTCCCAAGCCAGCTGTATCTTGCGGGAGCTTAGTGGTTTCGAAAGACCTAATGAGGTCCGACAGATCTGAATTGGAGGAAATATCCAAACCTCGATGTCGAAAAACCCGAAAGAGAGCATGGCTCTATATCCTCTGATCGTCGAAGGAGCCAGTTTCTTAGAGTTCCTAAGAAATAGAAGAAAATCTGCTATTTCTGTTAAAGAGGTCGCAGAAGTAGAGACTTTAGCACTTCTACACCACTCTCTGAAGATTCTCCACTTCCCTTGATAGAGTTTGTTAGAAGACTCTCTCCTACAACGAGCGATAGCTTCTGCAGCTCTTCTTGAAAATCCTTTCGCTCTGACAAGATTCCGGACAGTCTGAACCCTGTCAGAGCTAGAGTGGACAAGTTTTGGTGGAACCTCTTGAAGTGAGGTTGTTTGAGAAGCCACTTCTCTGGAGGAAGAAGTCTGGGGAAGTCTACTAACAACTGGAGAACGGTCCGGGAACCACTCTTTCCTGGGCCAAAAGGGAGCGATTAACGTTAGTGTTACATTGCTGTGCGAAATGAACTTGTTCAGCACCTCTCTTATTAGACCGAACGGAGGGAATGCATAAGCTTCCAGACCCGACCAATCCAACAGCATTGCGTCCACGACCAAGCTAGAGGATCTGGGACTGGAGAACAAAAGAGAGGAAGACGGTTGTTCCTTGATGTCGCGAAAACAGGTCTATTGACGGTCGTCCCAAAGGCGCAAAGTTTCTGACAAATCTTGTTGTCCAAAGTCCACTCCAGAGGTAACACTTGCTGTTTGGACGACTTAACTCGTCCGCCAGGACGTTCATCTTTCCCGAACAAATCTTCGGGACTAGCTGAACCTTCGCTTCGTTGATCCACAGGAGGAGATCCTTGGCTACTTCGTACAGAGAGAAAGACTGAGTCCCCCCTGTTTCCGCACGTACGAGAGAGCCGTGGAGTTGTCGAATGCACTGCACTACTAGACCTTCTACTAAGCTCCGAAACTGTCTGAGCCCCAAGAAAATTGCTAAACAGTTCCTTACATTTATTTGTGGAACTTCTTCTCCTTCTCGACCAAGCTCCTGAAGTCCGTTGATTTCCCAGTAGGGCTCCCCAACCTGTGTCCGATGCGTCGGAAAAGAACTGTAGGTTCGGGAGGATGGGTCGTAAATCTAACCCTTCTTCCAACCTTGCTCGAGAGAGCCACCACCTTAGGTCCTCTTTTATTTGATCTGTGACAGGAAAGGTAATCGAGTCTGGTTGTGTCTTCCTGCACCAAGAGGCTCTCAGGAAAAACTGCAGAGGTCTCATGTGCAGTCTTCCCAACGTCACAAATTTCTCCACTGACGTCAATTTGCCCAGGAGCCTCATCCACTGATTGGCAGAACTTACCTTTTTGTCCAAGAACTCCTGAACTGTCTCCAGACAGCCTTGAAACCCTCTTCGGGGACAGAAAAGCCCGAAAAACTTGAGCATTCAGAATCATCCCAAATAAAGGAAAATGCTCTGAGATGGAACCAACTGGGACTTCTGTTTGTTGACCAGAAATTCCTAACTTTCTGGCAAGATCCAGAGTTGTTCCAAGGTCCTTCATGCACCGACTCTCTGATTCCGACCGGAGAAGCCAATCGTCCAGATAGAGGGAGATTCTTACTCCTAATATGTGCAGCCAGCTTCCTATCGGGGATAGAACCCTGGTGAAAACTTGAGGAGCAGTCGCTAGTCCGAAGCAAAGCGCCCGAAACTGAAACACCTTGCCTTCGAACATGAACCTCAGGTACTTCCGAGATTCACGATGTATCGGAATGGTGAAAATAAGCGTCTTGCATGTCAGAGAGACCATCCAATCCCCCCTGTCTGATGGACTCCAGAACCGACGAGTGGTCTCCATATGAAATTTTGTTTTCTGGACATGCAAGTTCAGGGCGCTCACATCCAAAACCGCCTCCTGCCAGCCCCCTGATGACTTGGGAACTACAAAAAGGCGATTGTAAAAGCCTGGAGGAAAATCCCCTTCTATCTGTTCTATCGCTCTTTGAGAACAAGCGCTTCCACTTCTGCGGCTAGCGCCAGAAATTTGTCTGAGCCCGGAGAGTATGTCTGGAATGGAATTGGCACAGGTGAGAGCGAGGGAGGTGAAACGAGAGGAATACGATAGCCGAACTTGAGTACTTGCACTACCCAGGCAGGCTTCTGTCCCCTCCTGCCATTCCTCCCAAAACAGAGCCAGCCTGGCTCCCACTGGTGCTTGAAGAACCGAGCTTTCATTTGGAAGGTTTGTTAACCTTGGCCGAGGCCTTAGACTGAGGTCGCAAATTCGACTTCGGCCGAAAGAAGCGCTTGGGTTTTCTCCCTCGAAAAGGCACTTGGGCCAGCGGAGAAACCGAAGGAACAGTCTCCACAGGAGCTTTAGGTCTCTTAGTAGACTGTGCCAGTAAATCCGAAGTAGATTTCTTATCTAGCGCAGACGAAATTGACAACACTACATCGTCTGGAAAGAGTTATCTTTCACAAAGGAGTGCAAACAAAGAGAGCAGACTTCTGTTGGAAAGTAACCCTTTTAGAAGCAAAGGAGCACCAAAGTTGCCTTTTCTTAAGGGTACCAAAGGCGATGAGCGAAGCTAACTCATCACATCCATCCCTAATGGATTTGTCCGCACAGGACAGAACACCAATCCAATCCTCCGCTAACTCCTAGAAAGAGAAGGACAGTCTTCGATCTTGGCCGCTAAAGCGCCAATAGTCCCAATCAAGGAAGCTAAAGACTTCCAAAAGTTTAAATTGATTCTTTACAACGTGGTCCAACTCAGGCGCTGTAAAGAAAACTTAGCTGCGGCGAAAGCCGATCTTCTAGAGGATCGATTAAACTGGAGAAGTCTCCCTGGGAGGAGGCAGAAACTCCAGAGAAGGAGCTTCCCCAGTTACATAAAACCTATACCTCTTACGAAGCAACTTAGAGGGAGGGTAAGCAAAAAGAGCCTTCCCTAAGTCTCTTTTCATAGACATCCATTTCTCAGTCTCTTTCAACGAATGTCTAAACCGCTTTAGATAGAACAAGTTTTGGAGGAGGGTCTGAGTTTTCCTCCTCATCAAAAAAGTCGAAGTTGGGGAGGCGCAGAGCCGCTTTCTCAAAATAATCTGGATAAGATACCAGAAGAAATCTAAGGAGACGTGAATACACGAGAGGTGATGTGAATCCTCCTCCTCTACTTCTTCTTCATTCTCCGATACGCCGAAGAAGTAGACGGAACTACAACCGGATCTGAAGGTTTCGAACCACCCTTGGACTCATTCATCCAGTTTGGTTAACATCTCTAACGCTTGCGCAAAGGCGCCAGAGACGAATCAAAAACAGTTAACGTAGGCTTGGAAGAGCCTAAATGTTCAGCAGGAGGCGGAAAAAACTACTTGCGCCTCGCTCGGAGCCACGAAATTCGAGGCGAAACAGGCGCATCAGGCGTAACAGACGAAAAAGCGCCTAAAGAAACACCCTTAGAACTGCTAGCTACAGCGCTAAAACCACAATCAATCTCTACTAGTAGATGGAGCCGAAAAAGGCACAGATTGAGGCGACGAACGAGCCGCTAACGGCCACGGCGCAACCCTTACTCTCAGGCTCCTTATACCGCTTGACTGGAGGAGGCGAAGAATCGGCGCCTGAACGCCTCTTTAAGGGACGCGAAACGGGCGAATCTCGCCAAGAGCGCCGCGCGACGGAGACGAATCGCTTGAATCATTCGAAAGGCGTTCTGACCGCAACACCTTTCCAACGCTTAACCGAGCCCTGTTGAGGCGCAACAGGCTCAACAAGAGAGGCGCCTGTCTGTGGGCAAATCCCGATCGACTCCCTTGGACTTCCGGTATGTCTTCTCCCCGGTGCGGGGGAGCTGGACAGTGACCTTTGTCTAGGAGACGTGTCAGGACAGACAGACGCACCCTCAACTACACTCTTACCTGAAGCCGCTTCTCCAAAAACGTCTTAACTGAATTACCAAGTTGCAAAACCGTATTCGCTAGTACCGAAAATTTTCTGATCTAACCCTCGATTCCAGACTGGCAATGGTGTCGGAAGAAACTACACGGGAAGCCGGAGAAGTGGGATTAGTAGGAGGAATAGGAGGTGTAGTTAAAGAAGACATAACAATTTGAGGAGAAACAGAAGGAAACAGATGCATCGCAAGACGAAGCAGAGCTAAGTCTACTTTCCTCTTAAGCGCTGCTTTTCTAATTCTGTCTTTAGCTAATTTCTCAGAGTATGAACTAAAAAACTTCCATTGAGAATCAGTCCAATCACTACACTCGTTACATGTTCGATCTGCTGAACAAACCTGTCCCCTACACTTAACACATTTAGTGTGAGAATCATACTCTAACTTGGATAATCTAGTTTTTACATCCTGAGATGCAAAACCTAACTCCCGACGGACTAGAATCCGACATGGCAACGCCTAAATAAAAAGCAAAATCACAACAACGCCAAAAAAGAGTACTTCACCAATTCCGAAGATCAAATCCACAAGAAAAAAAAAGCGAAGCAAAGTCATCCAACCGCACCGACCACCGATGTTCACCGGACGCCGGCAGGAAAAGAATTGAATTCACCTGGGCAGTTGTACCTGGTTCTCCCGCGAGTGGAGGGAGATGACGTCATCACCACCAGTGTTGGCGACGCCGACGCGCTAAATTTGAATTTAGTATCCTGCCGCTCGTGGAAATCACGGCTCTATAATTGTTCGGTAAGACACTACAATAAAACCAAGTTTTAATACAGAGCCTATAAGATTGAGAAAAAGATCTCACCTGTTACTAGCAGCAGATTCATGATGTTACCATTTTCAGATGCAATTCTGCGCACTTAGGTAGTGAGTGGCACAACCAAAGGTAAAAGATATGGAACTAGTTTGTGATGCACTAACCTGATTAAATGTCACAGAGAACACTGCATCCTTTGACAAAGACATTCTAGGAAACTACTAAAAACACACATAACCATAAAAATGACATTTTAATTAATTACTAACTAGGACAGGTGTTTCCTCTTCCTTCCCCACCAAAGAGGTTAAAATCTGGAAATCTTACAGTTCTTGAGAAAAACAGCCTTAAACTCATTCCCAGCTCTAATGAAAAAAAAATAACACTTCCTATACAAATGCCTTATAGACTCTTAACTGCCTACAGTTCTAACAAGTGTTTTATATCAAATACTTTAACAGAACTGATTCCAGAGGCTCCAAAGGATCTGCCAATAGAATTTAGAAGTGTGTCTAAATTGCAATGAGAGATCAAATACGTATTGAGTTTTAGGGGCTTCAATCTCAACTAATCTCAACACCTTAAGGTGCTGATCACCAGAAAATCCAATGATGCAATACCAGGGAAAGAAAGTAAAACCTCAAAAGTAGACAGCAAAAACTCTTACTTTATCTAAGAAAGCAAAGAAACTTTGATATCCACCGGGGTACGGGTGCCAAAAATTCTTCTAGAACAGCTCCCAGAGCAATACACTAACTCCTGCTTCTTATACAGGGCCAAGGTTGTTTCTCCATTTGATTGAGGATAGAATCAGAGATACCTTACCAAGGGAGAAGTCACTCGAGCATCTCCAAGCAGTTAAGTGTGGGATGCTGAAGTTAGTGGAACCACATGGAATTCTGTAGTTTGAATCAATTTTTCCTTAATGGAAGAATATGAGAGAGATCTACTTGGAGCAAGAAAGTCAAAATAATTCCATCTGTGTATCTGAATTGGGTCAAACTTGAAGAAATGCATCTATTGATTAAGCCTAAGGGTCCCCTGAAAGGAGTAGCAGTAGTAGTAGACTGGTCGTTCCCGTTAATCCGCATGCTATTGAGTCCACATTTGAGTGCTCCCCCAATTCCACAGCAACTGGCAGACTCAAAGATGTAATGACTCCTCCATAGGTGACACTTGTCCTTCCTGAATACTCAATATCAAAAAACATTGTCTTTCCCTGGAATGAACTGGAAAACCAATTATATGCTCTTCATTTTTGCCCAAAGGAGTAGTCTTTATCACTATGACTTTGTTTCTGACTGGGTGTTTGCAGAAACTCTTCCATATTGCCAGGAGTTCAAGCTCTTAGCAATAAACTAACCAGGAATCTCTTATGGTCTTTCCACCCCCCTAGAATCTCTGTATGGATTACTGGCTGTAGTGCTGACCATTCCATTGTGTATAGTAAGTCATCATCGCAAAACTTTTCAAAACTCATTTTGTTTAACAAGACGCAGGGAAAAACAACAAAACTTGGAAGCAGGTTTAAGAATTAACTTGTCATGTATAGTCTCAGTGCAACTACTACAGAACCTAGCAACAAGTTTGGTCCTGGATTTACTTAAAAGTTTAATGAACTTTTGCTATAAGTTGCAATTCTGTTATGTGGAGACCACACTGTAACTGTGCCTGATTATTCTAAGAAATTCTCCAGTGAGGTAAAGTGTCCTAATAAAGAGACACTACTGCATAGGAAGCTTCGTTAAGAGCTAAAATTCTTTGAGAAGCAGCAAGAAGTGTCTAATCATCTTCCAACAAAGATTTCTGCAAATTGCGAGTCTACCTTCACCCCCAGATCGAGAATGGACTTGGAAGGAGTTAGTGAAGTCTACTGAAATTCATAATGCACATACAGAGTCAGACAAAGCAAATGATCCTTGGCCTTCATAATACCGTCGACATAGCAGGCCGACTTGACCCAGTCGATTCAGTAGAAAAGAATTCTTACTCATGAACGACAACATGAACCACATAGGGCAACAAATTCTTTGTTAATAATTGAGCTGAATCAAAGCATCTTGAACAGGAATACCTTCCCTGCGAATGCACACTGAAGGAACGTGCATAACTCAGGATCTATTGACATGAGGAAAATGCATCCTGCATGTCCACCAATCATCTTACTGTTATTCTGGAAAAAACCATGAAGTATGGGGACAGATGAATAGAGTTGTTCAGTCTCCATATATCTAACACAGGGCACCAAAACCCAGTTGCTTATGGAACTAGGAAAGTGAAAGTAAAATCCATGTCAATTAGCGACACTTGCGCCATCGCATTCTTCTCTAATTTCAACATCCTACCGAAGAACGAGATACTTTATGCTAGAGAGGATACAATAGAAAGGCTATAGGAGATGATACCAGTGGAGGGGAAACCCACTAAGTCGCTTTAAACAAGCCCAAAAACCTGCACTTGGTCTCATTCTGGAACCTGAGGACTGAACAGATCCCCAAAAGGTATAAAGACCTGTGAGAAAGAGGTATGACTTTAAAAGGAGGGCCTGAGATAAGAGAAGAGGCAGGCTTCCCCCCCCCCCCCCCCCACAAACTGAGAGATTAACTAAGAAATTCTGCATAAATATACCATCCCTTATCACCTTAGAAGGTGACCCAAAGAAGAACCCAAACAGCTGCCCAATCCTGTGCAAGTCTTTGATAAAACAGACAGAAGTATAACTATTCTCAATTCTTCAAAATAGAGTTAGTATAAGCATAAGAACATTCACATATTGACTACTCAATTTGAAAACTCTAAAACTCTTCCCGCCATTCTAAAGTCCTGCTGTCACCGTACACTTTAAGCATTACACTCTCTCTAAACTGGCATCCCAAACCCTAAGCTGGTGCTACAAACCCTGTAAGCTGATGCCGAGAAGAGGCGATCACACTGAGCAAAAGATTAATAAAAGATAAAACTTGAACAATTTAAACATAGATCTGGACAAAAACTCTGTCTCAGCATGTCCAAAGCATTTTGCCCGTCTCATGAGTATGCCTCTTTTAAGGAATGACAAAAGCACAGAAAACTTAATCTCTGACCAAAGACATTTTAAGCGACAGTAAAGTGCCTCTATCATAAGCAGCAGCACTCTCCAACTTCCAAAAACTAGGAAGACAAGAGCTGACAGACTGAAAAGAAGCTTGTGTGTCAGAGTACCAGAAGAATTATGAAATGCACTCTAATTGAAGGAGGAAGCTTGGGTTTCTTCAAATATTTAATGGGCACATAACTACTCAAAGATAACCGAGACCTAATCTCTACAGAGCTCCTTTCCTCCACTAAATAATAAAGTGAAGCACAACAATCCAAACAAGGAAACTGAAGGAGTCTCCTCCAATTCAAAC
>NC_061095.1:8861576-8926576 GCF_015104395.2 Macrobrachium nipponense
ACATCCATAGCTAAATTTGCACTTATGTAACTCGATATTTTCGGCATAGAACAGCGTCAGAGGCCATAATATTTTACCCTAATACCTACGTAATAAAACTCTCCATAAAATTTTTTAATATAATTTGCATAACATTTATGGTCTGAAACGGCATCTACATATGTATGAACTCGTTAGACAACGGCGCTAGCGGCGCTGTTAACTGAAATTTGTGCCGTAAAGATACCTTTAAAATGCCTTATTTTTTTAATGATATTTTTGACGACCACCGTAAAACCGATTCGCCGTTGGAGTGATTGCGCCGTTAACTGCAGGCCGCCTGTATATATATTATATATATATAATATATATATATATATCTATATATATATATATATATATATATATATATACTATATATATATATATATATACATAGAATATATATATTACATTATATATATATACATATATATATATATATATACATATATATATATATACATATATATATATATATAATATATATATATATATATATCCCCCTCCTTATTCCCTAAACTACACAAACTGGGAACTCTTACCTGTTGCCAACGGTGCCCTGTCTTTAAGATGTCACGAGGCTTATTAAGACTGCGTTAATATAAAAAATACTATTTATTCCCAAACCCGCAATTGGTTATAAACAAAGAACAAAATGATTAAACAAGTCATAATGGCATAAACACCCAAATCTACCCATAAAGAAACCAGTAAGATAACATTCTACCCCCTTGACTAAGGTTACACTCCCAAACCCACAAGTGTTTCTTATGTTTGCCTAGTATTAGTCAGGTTAGAGAATCCCGTTTCTAATCAACCATGGAGTCGGACCCATCTTTTCGTGATGGGGCGTTTTCCTCCCGACACTCGAGCAACCACTTGACGTTATCTCCTTTGCACAAAGAATGCGTCTTCCACAAGTACCCTGAACCAGTAGGCCTGTAATACGCGTACAAACGAATGTACATGCCTCGCAAACGGGGGAAGGGCCGACCTCTGAGTCAAGTTGCTTGTTCAGCAAATACCTTTTTCTCCAAGTGAACTCGCAGTGTACCACCTCTTGTCTCTAGGCGAGGAGAGCTATGTGACTTTACTATCATATAAAAGATTTTAAAACATATATTAGCCATTCCCCCTCTTTTCACCTCCTAGATATATATATATTATATATATATATATATATATATAAGACTTCCTTGCTTTGATCTCGAATCTCATAACAAGCATGATAAATGAATTGCCTCCTTTGGAATGTGATAACAGTAATTTTTCTGCAAAAAATTTAATTAAAGGCTGATTTTAAATATTGCACACACTGTGTATGTTTTTAATGTATAGTACAATATTTTTATCTTTGTAGTGAGTTTCATATTTCATCTTTTTAGTAAGGTAGATCCTCACCTGGAATTTTATGGATAACTGGCACAAGTAACTGGCATTTTCAAGTTGAAATTGGCCACTTTAATCTTTTCAGATGAGTCTAACCAGTGTTCCAGTGTTCCTGTCAGTGTCAGGACTGTATGATGTTGAATATAGAATCATTGTAGCTTGCCGTAATGGTCATGTTTATACTTTGAAACGTGGAACCAAGGTAGGACGTCCTGCAGCAGAATTATCATCACAGCCAATTGGCTTGCTACGCAGAGACAAAAGTATTGTTGTTGCCACAATGGACCAAAACCTACACTGTTTCAATAATAAGGTAAGATATGTATATTAATTAATAAGTGACATATTTATGGGTTTCAAAATTCTTTGTTTCAATGATAAGGTAAGATATATTAGTTAATAAGTGACATATTTATGGTTTTCAAAATTCTTTGTTTCAATGATAAGGTAAGATATATTAGTTAATAAGTGACATATTTATGGTTTTCAAAATTCTTTGGATACAGTATTCATAAGCAAATGGCAACTCATATGTATGCCCCAAAGCCTTAATTGTTGTTTGAATTATTAATTAAAAAATGAATGTTGAATTATTAATTAAAAAATGAATGTTAAAGTTGGTATTGGCTTAGTACCAGTGTTACCAAGGCAGTGTCCCATTTTCTCCCCTAGTTTAAATATAAATATCAGTTTTGATAAAGATTATTAAAAAGGGATAACTTCATTAATAATTATTTTGTGGCACAATTTACTTTGCATTATCTGCACTTATGCATTAGATTATAGCACCAAAATAGTTTTGCATGTTAATTATGTAACTTTGGATATACTGTACTAGTATATGTCTGGGTTGAGGAAAGACCTGTTATATTTTTTTTTTTTTGTATGTTGAGTACAAAAAAATTCAGTTAACTGTTGTATCCATGTAACAGTCCTTTCATTTTCCATCACAGGTTGCCATTGTGATACCACCATTCTCTAAAGCTTAAGTAACTTTTGATGTTAGGTTTCTGATGAATCATTATACATGAAGGTGGAAATGAAAGATCAATTCAAGATTCTTTTAGTAACATGAACTTCTAATCATCAAGATTAAAATTATAACTTCCATTTAAAATAGTTTCATTTCAGAAATTTCTTCAATATAGTACATTTAATTTTGTTTTCTTCTCTCCCATAAGCAATAATGATCCAATTAACCAATTTATGCTTGCAAATAGATTTTTTTTTAAAGTTGTGTTTAATGGTATAAAAATTAGTCTTACAATTGAGTACACCCTGCAACCCCTCTGCCCCCCCCACCCAAATTGAAGACAGTTGGTAGCATGATGGTAAAAAGGATGGAGTCTAAGCTATTATAAAGGGTACTACATTGCTAACTAGCCAGTAGTTTAGGCTTTTATAAAACAATGTGTGTGTGCAGAAATGCTAATTTTGTCATAAAAATTTTCATCTTTTACAGGGTAAACGTCTCTGGTCTTTTCACCTACCTGCTCCTGTTATGTGCATGGAAACCTTAGAAATTCGAACTTTAGGCCTCAAACTTACTGCCCTGGGAATGTCAGATCATAGAGTGCTAATTTATCGTGATAAACACCTAGTTGATACAATTCACACAGAAGACAGTGTAGCAGCAATGAAGTTTGGTCGCTTTGGTCGAGAAGACAACTCACTGATACTAGTTATGAAAGGTAATGTATTGTAGTTGAAAAAAGATTAATGGATGACATACAAAAAAGTAGATTGACACAAAAGAAGTCCTGGATAACCTTGGAGCCTTTTGAAGCTATTGATTTCCACAATGAGAGGAGTTAAGGGGTGGACCTTTTTCCAACCAAACTATCTTGCCCTTTAACAAGGCTAGCCACCTTTGAATAACTGATGTTATATTTACTATAGTTGTGGCTTTGTCCCCTCTATGAGACCAGGACTGCTTTCTCCAAATCTCAATACTATGTGTTAGGCATTGCCAAACCCTATGCTGTATAATATTACAGAGTTTCCTTGATTATTGCAGTTGTTAAAGAAATGCCCTTGAGGATATGATTAATAGATAAATCAAGTTACAGTGGATAAGAGCTGGATGTTGGGTACTGACCAGTTCATGAAAGGCATTGGAGATATTTGAGAGAACTTTTGGACCAGAGTTATCTTGCTGAACATAGAAGGAATAGGAACTCTGGTAGACCTTGGGCTTACAAGAACATTTCACTAACTGCAGGCCACATTGACACTCACCAGAATTGGAAAGAATTGCTTACTAGATACATACATGCTTTAAAAAGAGGTTATGTAGCAATCAATCAAAATTAAAGAACATCTCACAGGAGATAATCCAAAAGTGGTAGCCTTGGGACTTGAGGTTAAATCAGTTAACAGAGTAAGGAATTGCAAATTAAGAAAGTTTATTACTGGCAGTCCCCAGTTAATGGCGGGGGTTCCATTCCCAGCTGACGCCACAAACCGAAATTCAGCGATAACAGCTGTTAACCACAGATTGGCACTGCTATTAACTGGGGACCAGTGGTGCTGTTAACTGGAGACCAGCACTGCTAACTGGAGATCGGTGCTGCTAACAAAAGATCGGAGCCGAAAATTCAGTTAACCCGCTTAACGCCTAAGGGGTATAATAAAAATAGTCTCCCATATGCCTAGGGGGTCTCGGATTGTGTGAGCGCCAAAGTGGAAAAAATATTTTTTTTTTTAAATCACAGCACGCTTAGTTTTCAAGATTTAGAGTTCATTTTTGGCTTCTTTTTTTGTCATTGCCTGAAGTTTAGTATGCAACCATCAGAAATGAAAAAAAATATCATTATCATATGTATAAATAATGCGATATATGATAGCGCGAAAACAAAATTTAATATATACGTAATTGTATTCAAATCGCGCTGTGAGCAAAATGTTTAAAGCTAACGAGTTAATTTTTTTTCATTGTATTGTACACTAAATTGCAATCATTTTGGTATATAACACATTGTAAAACGATCAAAGCAACACAGAGAAAATATTATCACAAAATGATGCATGAATTCGTAACGCGCAGATGTAAAATGTTTTTTTTCAAAATTCACCATAAACTAAATATATTGTTCTAGAGACTTCCAATTTGTTTCAAAATGAAGATAAATGATTGAATATTACTATACTGTAAGAGTTTTAGCTTACAATTGCAGTTTTTGACCATTTCGGATGAGTTAAAGTTGACCGAATGTCAAATTTTTTTATATATTCTTTTTTATATGCAAATATTTCAAAAATGAAAAAGCTACAACCTTCAATTATTTTTAGTTGTATTTTACATGAAATTGCGCACATTTTCATATATAAAACTCTATGAAACGGAGCAAATATTCCGAGAATGCGACGTACGCATTTCGGAGATTTGCGGCGGAGAAGGAATCCGTGCGCGGAGGGAAGGAAAGTTTTTTTTAAATTCACCAAAATAAATCTAAATATTGTGCTAGAGACTTCAAATTTGTTGCAAAATGAAGATAAATAACTGAATATTACTAGACTGTAAGAGTTTTAGCTTACAGTTGTGTTTTTCTACCATTTCGGTAGAGTCAAAGTTGACCGAACATGGTTTTTTTTCTATTTATCGTGATATGCAAATATTTTGAAAATGAGAAAAGCTACAACCTTCAATTATTTTTGTTGTATTCTACATGAAATTGCACACATTTTGATATATAAAACTTTATGTAACGGCTAATTTAAAATGGTGCAAACATTACAACAATCGCGCGTATGATTTTTTTGGCAGAGTTACCGCGCGGACATAAGGAAAAAATTTTTTTTTTTTTCATAAATTCCCCATAAATCAAAATATTGTGCTAGAGACTTCCAATTTGTTGCAAAATGAAAGTAAATGATTGAATATTACTAGAATATAAGAGTTTTAGCTTACAATTGCGTTTTTCGACCATTTCGGTAGAGTCAAAGTTGACCGAAGGTTGAAATTTTGGCACTTATCGTTATTTATATGAAAATATTTCAAAACTGATAAAAGCTACAATCATGAGTATTTTTTTGTTGTATTCTACATGAAAATGCGCACATTTTCATATATAATACTCCATGTAACGGCTAATTTAAAATGGTGCAAAAATTATGTCAAAGTGACAAAATAATTTCTGAGATGTGTCACTGATACTTTTTAGTGCGATAAGAAAGAAATTTGCGCTTGCGCACCTGCGTAACGATTGTAAACAAAACAACACCTTGATCCGTGAACTCCCAGCATCCCCCAAGGCGCATGATTCAAAAGTTTTTGGCTGGTAGGCCTATAAGTATTTTTCCGCGAATTTTTAAAAAAACTTTTCTATGTCGACGTAAATTATGTCCGGTCGGCACCCAAAAGACAATTTATCTCGACGTAAAATACGTCCAATAGGCATTTGAGGGTTAACAGTATTGGTATACAAGTGCCTTGTAGGATAGATGTAGAAACTGTTGATTTAAATTTGGCCTTCCTCAAGTTCACATTTGTAATGGTAATTGCTGTATAGCAAAGAAAGATAAAGGGAAAGGAAAATTCATCTTCGAGAAATTCTGCAGCAAGGAGGCATTCGCACCCGTGTTGGAGGCGCCTGTTCTCGCGGTTGTTCTGGAATCGTTGGGCATGTTGTGGAGCGCAACACGCGCCTAATTGTTGTGAGAAACGCAGCGAAATATGATGCAATATTCCGTCGAGATTCTTCTAAATCGTTCCCGTAATCTCGGGAGTCTGCGACGCTCGCCGTAGGCCCCGTCCCCAGAATGCCATATAAATGCGACGGACGAAGTAGGAGAAGGCAGATCATCAGTTAGTCACAGAGTAAGAGATCATCAGTAAGAGCCACAGATCAGATTATCAGTGAGAGATCAGCAGCAGAGATCATCTGAGTGAGATAAGAGAAGAAGAACGAAGGATCAGAGAGAAAAAGGCGCTCGTGAGTTTGATCAGATTCTAGTCAGGAGTGGACGACCAGTTATTTCGAGGTTGAGCAAGACTTCAGAGAAGAAACGTTCTGCTAGAGGTTTTGGGGAGTTCCTGCCCTTCAAGTATCAAGAGTAGACATTATTTTCTGCAATACGGAGGCAAGAAGGCGTCTACCATTAGAGTTCTCCTTTTGTGAAGCCATCGCTTCGAGTTGCAAAACTGGTCAGCAAGTACTTTCATTACCTTACTGTTCCCCCAGTTCATGCAGTAAGATTTTACCTTTTTCATGTAAATAGGAGACACCATTCTGCATTTATCTTTGTTAGTAAACTTGTAAATAAACCTTTGTTGTCTTAGTGTTTCTTTCTATATTCGTATCCCCAGTTTCAACTGTTGGTGTTGAATTCTTTTTTTCATAATATCGAACCTGAAGCGGACCTCTCTTGGTTCGTAACAACATTGCTATACAAGTCCCTGTAGGATAAATGTAGAACCTGTTGATTCAAATTTGGCCTTCCTCAGGTTCACCATGAAAGGGTTCCAAAATTCAGACCACTGCTTCTTGGATTTTGAGAATGCCAGAGACTGAAAACATCAAATCCTCAGTAACAAAACCTGTGATTTGACCCAAAAATGGAACAAATGCCTCTGGGATAGGCATGTAATAACTTTAACATCCCCACCAAGATGATGGAGAGAAATCAGATGTTTCTTGAGAAGCTAGGACTTAGGCACTAGTATATTTGGTTGTAAGGTTAAAGCTCTTATATTAGATGTGTAGTACATTGTCAAGAAAAACACCAAATCAAGAATCTGGATGTTATTGCTTTCCCTCTTAAAAATTTCACTTCTTCATTTCAGGTGGAGGGCTTATCATCAAAATACTGAAGAGAACAGCTCGCTTTGAGATAGATGACAATCAGGGACACATTCATCCTAGTGCTCTCAAGCTTAATATCCCTAAAAAGACTAAATTATTTGTTGACCAGACAATGAGAGAAAGAGAGAACTCAGTTTGTAAGTACAGTCTTGGTGTGTTGCTCCAATTTTAGTTGCTGTAAATTTACAATTTTTCAAAACATATGGATCCTTACTTATGACAGTTTCTCTAATTTTGTGTGGGCATAGAAAATATATTATAAGGTTGTCTCTTCCATCCTACTTTACATGTAATCTTAAGAATACGCATTATATTACTTTGGGGATTCACAAGCTTACATGCAACATCTTTCTGTTCCCCAATGGAACTCCAGAGAACTTAAGAGAGGAAAAGAAAAAGAAATTAGCATTATGAGGTTAACTTCAAATACAAGTCTTAGGTAATTTGTTAATATCCCATGAAATTAAAATAATGTGCTATTCAAAACCTTTATATTGGAGCCATCTATTTAACTTGCCATTCTTACTCCTCTTTAGCTCTAAGCCACTTTCTTCTATAGGTACCATACTTGACCATGGATGTTAAAGACATACTAGTTGACAACTGCTGAAGTTTTGAATTACTTGGCTTCCACGTAAAGCTTCCATGTTGTCCATTGTTTGGAAGAAAAAAGGACCTACAAGGAAATTGAAATGATTGCCATTGTATAATGAACAAAAGATTTTTAATTGTATTAAGAGTAATTCTGTTTTTCTTTTGTTCCTTAGTGATGCACAGAGTTTTCCAACATGATCTGTATCGCCTACGTCTCAACACAGCTCGAGCATACGTGCAAGCTTTGGAGACCAGTAGCAATCCAGTTTCCCTTTCACAGACAGAGCCTTTAAAACTGTCTGCTCAGGTTAGTTTGTGGTTTTCATTAAACAGAACATTATCCTCCAGTTACTGAAGATGATACAATGTTTAGGGGCACTTAACTTTCAACAAATTAGTTTTATTAAAGTACATACCTTTGAGATGACAGGTTCCTATGAGTTCTGTGGAAGCATAAATTACTCAATCTTCATTATTTAAATGGTGACATCTTTGCAATTGTGTGGAATACTGTGAGGCAGCTGAAAATATTAAAATGTATATTTTTTAGTTAGTCATTTAATAAATTGGTAATTAAGTACACTATAATTGTGCTAAATTGTATTGTGCCCAGGTTCCCAGGTAAACATTCTTTGGCCATTCACAAACATGTCATAAGTAAACAAATATGGTACCTATGTTTATAGTACAGTGATACCTCGAGATACGAAATTAATCCGTTCCGAAGCGGCCTTCGTATCATGAGTTTTTCGTATCTTGGACCGTATTTTACGTGTAAAATGGCTAATCCGTTCCAAGCCCTCCAAAAACACCCCAGTAAATTTCATAATAAAGCTAAATTGACCTATAAACAATGAAATACTACAAAAAGTTGGACCATTCAATACCTAACTTAATACGTACTGCTAATTACCTGTAAATAAAGTGTATTAGTGTACATGGTATACAAAAAATACTGTACGTATGTAGTAAAATGTGGAAGTTTACCTTTCAAGTGAGGCTATCTCTGAAAGTGGCGACAGAGGAGGACAAACGGCAGATACGTACATACACTTAACTTTACGAAAAATAAAAAATGTAAGGAAAACATACATAAACTAAACTTTACGAAACACATTAACAAAACTGTAACACTTAACAAAAGACTAAAATAAAGGAAATAAAAAAAAAATTTTATTTTTACATTTTTTTTACTTTTCGTACATTTTTTTTTTTTTTTTTTTTTTTTTTTGGGGGGGGGGGGGGGGGGGTTTTTTACAAAATTTTAACTTCATCACCATTTTTAACTTTCTGTTTTTTAGTATCAACTGGATCCTCCTTTTTGCTTACTCCTACTAAAGGCCTCTTTAAAAAATTACTATCCAAGGAAGATTGCTTCTGCCTACTTTTCACAATGTTCCTGAAACGACTCAGGCAAGCCTCATCGAACTGCGCAAGCATACGACCTGTGTAAGCCTTTTTGGGGTGTCTTTTTTTTTTTACAAATGATTGCACTTTATGAATAGCAGCTAGAACATCCTTAATTTCTGCCGTTGTCATAGGGTCTTCCTCCTCCTCCTCGCCGCTGCTAGAGAACTCCTCTTGAACGACATTATGCTGCATGGCCTCCAACTCCTTCAGGTCATCCGTCATAAGCTCCTCTTGGTGTTCCTCGAGAAGGTCGTTGATGTCATCCTCGTCGACGACCAGCCCCATGGACTTGCCGAGTGCAACGATCTCGTCAAGATCTGGTTGCAAAACAGTTTCAGGATCGTCAACTGTTTCTGAATCTGCAGCACTGGCTTCGCCCATGTCGAATCCCTCGAAGTCTCGGGCGGATACGGCATCAGGCCAGAGTTTCCTCCACGAGGAATTCAAGGTTCGCCTCGAAACCTCCTGCCAAGCTTGGTCAATGAGTCGGATGCATATCACAACAGCGAAATGCTCCTTCCAAAATTCACGCAAGGTGAGGTTTGTGGTATCGGTGATGTCAAAACATCTCTTGAAAAGATGTTTCGTATACAGCTTCTTAAAGTTCGATATCACTTGCTGGTCCATGGGGTGGAGGAGAGGGGTGGTGTTAGGCGGAAGATAAAGAACCTTGATGAAGGAATACTCCGCTAGGATATCTTCCTCGAGGCCAGGAGGGTGAGCAGGGGCATTGTCCAACACCAGCAGGCATTTCAGAGGGAGGCACTTCTCTTCCAAGAATTTCTTCACTGTCGGGCCAAAACACAGATTTACCCACTCCGTGAACAAAAGTCTTGTTACCAAGGCTTTCGCATTAGCCCTCCACATCACTGGAAGCTTCTCCTTAAGCACTTTGTGGGCCTTGAAAGCTCGAGGAGTCTTGGAATGATAGACCAGTAGGGGGCTTCACCTTGCAATCCCCACTGGCGTTGGAACAAAGTGCGAGCATAAGCCTGTCTTTCATAGGCTTATGCCCGGGTAGCTTCTTCTCTTCCTCCGTGATGTACGTCCGACGAGGCATTTTTTTCCAAAAAAGGCCAGTCTCATCACAGTTGAAGACTTGCTGAGAACTGTAGCCTTCCTTGGTCATCATCTCGTTGAATGTCTTTTTAAAGGTTTCAGCTGCTTTCGTGTCCGAGCTGGCAGCCTCCCCATGCCGCACCACCGAATGGATGCCAGTCCGTTTACGGAATTTCTTGAACCACCCATGCGAAGCATTGAAGTCTGGGGTTGGCGTTGATGTCCCTTCTCCTCCGTCGTCTTCAGCCTGGGCAATCAAATCGCCGAAAATAGCGCTGGCTTTGTGGGAGATTGCCGTCTCCGTTATCGTATCGCTAGCGATTTCTTTGTCCTTTATCCATACAAGAAGAAGCCTTTCCATCTCGTCGTGCACATGGGTCCTCTTACTGTACAAGATAGTGACGCCCTTGGAAGGTGTAGCTGCTTTGATGGCATCCTTCTGCTTAAGGATGGTGCCTATTGTCGACGGATTTCCCCCGTATTCTTTGGCGATCACACTCAATCGCATACCAGCTTCATACTTCTTGATAATCTCCATCTTCGTTTCCAAAGAGAGCATCCTCTTCTCTCCGTGAATTTCAAGTTTCTTGGGACCTATGTCTACGTATATACTGTACGTAATTATGTTATGTAGTACGTATAAGTATGGAGTAAAGCTCTCACACAACACGATAAAGTAAGTATACTACAACGAAATTACTAACGAATTTACGTTAATAAACGAAATCGTTAGAACGAACTAATACCGCGTGCGTACGATACAGATGATGCCGTGCAGTGGATGAAGAATCACACTGCTACGTAGTAGATGCATGATGGGAGGGATGCTGACCAATAGGAGAGAAGGATCTCATGGCGGTGACTAGCATCAGGAACCAATGGGAGAGCAGGAGGATGGTGGCGAGTCTACTCAGTTGGTGGCGCGGAAGTTTCAAAATTGTTATCGGTGGTCCGGGCGAATCTCGGACTTTACAGCAACAACCTTTCATATCTTGAGCAATTTATGTAGAGCCGTAAAATTTTTCGTATTAGATTTCGTATCTCGAGTTTTTCGTAAGTTGAGCCTTTCGTATCTCGAGGTACCACTGTACAGTATTCATATACAATATTAAATAGTTAATAAAAAGAGATCTTCTGTAGTCTGTTTACATACTTGCATATTTATTGTCTGTTTAGAAGCAGAGTGAGATATCTAATAAGTAATGTTTGCCCCTAATATTTAAAATGGCTAGATATTATTTTTGAAAACACATCCTTCTACCTAAGAGGGTCTGCATGGACCAGTAATCCTTAGTACAGGTTGACATTGCTAGCCAGTGAGGGGAATCTCACTAATTTCCACCCAGACAACAGTTTTAAATATAAAACTGTTGTTGTTCTTAACATGGAAACAATTCTATGGACACATTTAGTGTGGCGGACCTTTTGTTTTTATGGCAAATTTAATTTTTCTCTTTTTTTTCTATAAAAAAAAAACAATTGAAGATGTGAATTAGACCAAGAAAAATTTTGCTCTTTAAACCCTGGAGGGTTGAGGTGGATGGCATGACTCTCCAGCCATAAAATTGGAGTACTGACATGGTCAAACATGGGAAAATTTGTGTTGGACCTTGCCCTCATTGATGAGTCTGATCTTGATGGATTGATTGTCCTTAAGGCACTGGAGGTAAAGTGTATATTCAGGTGGGTCTCCCAAGGCTATTTTAATGGCAGCAATACCTCTCTCTTTGTAAGGCCTCTTGAATGAAAGGAACCCATACTGAATGACTTTCACTTTTTTGTACCATAAATAACCCAAAACTTTTAACCTTTGACACACCCTTCACTCTCCCTTTTGACTTGTTCAATCAAACAAATATAAACAGAAATGATTGTAAAATTATGTGAAAACAAAAAGTAAATTCAGGCAGAATCCACTTGACCCATTTCAGTTCCATATTTAGAAATGAGAGAGTAGTCAAGGTTTTTAATCTTAGAAAGTAAAACCAAATATCATCACTAAGACTTGAAAACCAACTGTTAAACAAACACTCACCTGCTGAAGTAACTTCCAGACAAATACACAAAACAGTGGTTGATTAAAACAATTATAAACGATCAGTCTGAGAGTTATCTTGCAATACAGTCTATAAATAACTCAAAAGTTAAAGTAAGAAACCTGACACCATGAATAGTATACAAGGAACATTGTTACTGCCTAACAATGAAGACGAACCAGTTGAACAAATATTTTGTTAGATCTTAATAAATGATAGAGTAATGTGTAAGATAACATTCTAAGCAGGAAAAATAAAGAAATCTCCTTCCAAGATCTTGGAGGACAGGATCTTCCATACATGAAGGAAGATGGTAAAAATGTAGATCTATGTAGAATTCCTGCCCATGTAGGTATTAAAGGAAATGAAGCAATAAAGCAACCAAAACTGCAACTACTGCAACAAGACCACACATAGTTATGAGCCTTATGAGAGCAAAGTAAATTAGCTCAGTTATCTGGTTTAACTATTTAATAATGATAGAGGACGCCCATGTGGTTTTTATCACGAGGTAAAGAGCACACCTCAGTAAGATCAATCTACATAGCTTCCTTCACCAGGAGGTTAGAAGTAGAAGGGACACCCCACTTGGAGGATGTCGCCATAGCTTCCCTCACGAGGATAAATGCCTTATGGACATTTAACTTCAGGTATCCTTCAATGGCTTAAGTCACCAAGAGGTACAGAGCATTATGGACTCCTCACTTAGTAAATGGCTTCATGACTTCCCTCACAAGCAGGTTGCCAACATACTACTAAGTAGAGACTACTAAGTAGAGACTATGGTCCATAACCAAGTGCCAAGAAGCTTATGGCCTTTAGTTTTCAGTGTTTGAGGTCCATGCTCTGAGTGGCATTGCTTACATTCATTGCACTGTCTTAATCATAAAAGTAGTCCTCAGTTTGACTCTCAGGAATATGTAATAGCACTCTTCTAATGCAATTGCTTCCAAGAAAAGTTCCATAGCAAATTAAAAAATCCAACCTTCATGCCTTGTTTCTCATGTACTAAGCTTGAAGAATTGCAAGACTCAATCGTTCTGCAATAGTTGACCTATATCAGTGGTAAAAGACTGTTACGTATATCCTTACTTAATATTTTTGTTTACATTATTAATATTCTACAATTATTGGTATTTTAGTTTGGGATTAATAGCATATACCTTGGAACGGCCATAGTATTGTTGGTACGTACTATAGTTAAGAATGTTGGTTTTTTGTACATTTCTCTGTTGATCAGCAATTCCACGCCCCACATACTGTATTTCAACACCTGGTGACTACAACTTCATTACAAAATGAAACTTTTATTTTACCAGTAGCCTTCCTCTCAGTACGATCATGTACTTATTTCAGTTATATTTTAAGTATTATCTCAGCTTAACCTGCATTTGACACTGCTCTTTATGCTCTGACGAGTACAGTACCAGACCTTGCTTTTTGCATTAGAGGAAAATTATAAACATGGACAGTTGAAGTTAGGAAGTGGATAAATCCACAAGCCTGTCTAAATTATACCTTAGATTAATCGCTGAAGGCAGCTCCATTGGCAATGCATGTTAATAGGCTGAACCAGATTTTGGCTAGTTTAACAACAGAAATTAATCAAATTTAAATAGCCTGATTTCTAGATTCACTTGTAACAAATGAAGGCAATAGCCTAGTCCAGAATAATTTTAGAAAATTAACAAAATCTAATTCTTGCTACATGACAGAAAATTTAATTTGCAAGCCTTGTTTTTGTTGAAATACTGAACTGGGTTTTTAAATTTTTAAAGAATTTTTTTTGTCAAAAGTTACTTTATTGTAATCAATGTTTTATTTCTTTAGGTACTAGGTCTTGGTCCAACTTTCAAATTGAGAGTAGAGCTGCAAAATACCTCTGTTTCAGTGCCTTCTCAACAAGTAGCAGTAGTATTTCACTGTGATGACCGCATTTATACCGTCAACAGATCTTATATTCAGGTATGGTACTTGGACCACTTGAAGTTCTATAGTGATCAAAAAATTTTCCCAAAATATAAGGGGTAGCATCTGGGAAAGCGATGTTCAGTTTTTCAATTTACAAAAACTATTATTGCTATCATTAAATGGATGTCTGCCCATTTCTCCAGGTCCAGGTAAGTGGAGTTGTTTAAGACTACCATGATGAATGATATCCCTAGGCAAGAATTGGCAATTCCATTCCCACTGACTACATAACATTTGTATCAATGAATTTAAATACCATTGTATGAGGAATATTTTTCTCAATTTGGTATCTAATAGTAATGTATTTTCAAAGATGATGGTTTAATGCATTTTCATGTTTCCACTGCAAGGTTGTGTACATGACACATCAGTACTTTAAAATTTAACATTAGTCAGTTTATCATCCTCACATCATAGTTTTGACAACAATCTTTGTAACTGTTGTATCAACCTCTGCCTCGAGCAGACAACTGATAGACACTCCCCCCCAACCCCCAAAAAAAATAATTGTCAAAAAAGAATCTTGATTTGTAGCAAAGACACCCACTATATTTTCTTTTTGGGCACTACACGAGTGTGCATGATAACTAACAGACACAGCATAAAAAAGTACTTTTTTCAAACCTGCAAACTAGTATATTCCATTCTGGTCAAAAGAATGGGTAACCAAGTGTTAAGCTAGGGTGATTCAACAAATGCTTGCCTTGGCTACAATGCTCTGGTATAACATTTTGATACTTAATCCACATATTGAACACCATAACTAACTGGATTTCGTTTTCAATTAGTCATGCTCAACACTAGTACGTACTATGCCCTTACACCTGTGGATTTAAAAAGACCTACCTCCTAGATCAAAACAAAAACTTTTAACCAACAATTCTGTCAGATAAGAAGAGTTATACTTGTTCATTTACTACTGTAAATCTTTGACCCATTGTTGTTCACCCCTCTTGACTGAATGAAGGTCAGATAACCAAACAAGCAGAGGTTAATGCTAAGTTCCCCTATTCTTTCTCAGTCCACTACTGTGGCATCCTTTTGATATTTGCTTGAATTTTAAATGGTCCTCTCTCTCAGCCATAAAAGCTGTTAAGAGCTTTCAAGTTACGGGCTATGTTATGACACCATAAGTACGTATACTACTTGTGTACAATGTAAAGCCTAAAAATTCATTACTGTATTAATTTGTGACAATTTATTCCTTAAAAGTAATTATACTGCTATGATACCTTTGTTTTCAGATTCCAATGCTTGTGCCTGGGATCATTCATGTTGCAGAAACACTAGTAACCTGTATATCTGAGCTGGGAATTTCCGACACAGTACGTGTATTTGTGGTCAAGGGTAAAACAACAAAACCATTACTTACAGCAGTTATTAATATGCCTGTTGCAGAAGTCTTCATGGCATCCTAAAATCTCTGCTGTGAAAATTGTGGTCTTAACTAGATACTTTAATGACAAGACTTGCCTTTTATCAGAGATTATCATCATAAATTCAATATTGTAGACTGAGCAAAACTATCATGTTACTTTTGCAAAATGTATATATGGAGTAGATAGCAATAAGATAAAAGCAGAATACTGGGTTAAAGAAAAAAAAAGAAAAAAAAAAAAAAACAAAAAAAAAAAAACCTTAATTCTAAATGTGATAATGATAATTTTATAGACGTATATGCACAGACTTAATATATTCTTTACACTTCTCAATTTGTGAGTTTCAATTTCCTACAAGCGAATGAAACTGAAATTTATGTAATATCTTAACATTTGCATTAAGGTAACAGAGAAATATTTCAAATATTAGCATATATTCTTTAACATGTACATCATATGAATAAAAATAATAATGTGAAAAATCTTATATTAGGTTATAACAAAACATCACAGACTAAACATATAATTGCAATAACATCAATTCAGTTTTCAAACATGAAATCATAATAAGCTTTAATGACTATTCACTTCTACATACGTATTAACAAACTTAAATAAACTAATATACTTTTGACAACAGAACATGCTGTATTCACAAGTTTCAGTAGGCAGATAAGAACCATTTATAACAAATGGCAAGCACTATGAATTCAGGTCACTAAAATGGGTGATAGACTAACATTAATTATTCCTATATAATTCACAAAAGTGTAGTGACATGAGTGTGACCAAGTGCTTTACTGAAAGATTTATTCATAAGAAAACATTTTGGGCCTGCAATGTCCATGATTCATGGTAATAGCACAAAGTTCTAAGGCTCAGACAGTCCAATCAACACACACCTAATTTCATATATATACAGCAAATGTGTATACATAATATATATATATATTTATATACTGATATATATTGCTAACTTGCTTTTCTCGTATTCCGCGCAACTCCTGAACGTAATCTGGCCAACATATTTTGTGTGTGTGACGTTATCTACATGTACTATCAGCATATATAGTCTCTAGGGTCAACATATTTATCAGATCTTTTTCTTCTAATTCTAAATGGTATTTTTAAGAACTACATTAGAAATATTTCCTAAAAAATATGTCTTACACAGTTAGGGTCTAGCAAAAAGCAAATTAAATTTTGTAGAATAAATTTGGTCTAAAAAAGTTTGTCATTGCCACACATGTGGTTAAGAGCTAATATCTCAAGAGATAAAAATATGTACATCAGGGATGAAGGCATTTCTTTCAGCCTTCATTAACTGCACCACACTGAATTCTAATTGTATCAATCAGGTTAAGTAATCTTGAAATATGTTCAATGTATAAGTTGTTGAAATACAAATTACCTGATGGGTTACTATGATGTCTTTTCATAATCTATTAGGTGTCAAATATAAAAGACCATATACTATAAAAATGCTTAGAAGTAGTTAACACCCTCTGGCTACAGATAAAAAAAAATGGTAACAGTTAACTAATTCTAACCATTTCTGTCGGGATTCTCATATCAACCTGTAAACGAGACACCCTGACCAGCTACCTGCAACTTGGAGCACTAGTATGTGCAAATCCACTTAGTTATATGTAATCCTCGTGAATAGCAACCAACCTCTGTCAGACCATCAACTCTGGCACTGAGGCTTGGAAGTTCATCATAATCCTTCAATAATCTGTGATGATTACAAAAAAACATGACCAGGCATTCTACAACAGTCACAAACCTAACACAGGCACACTTACAAGCCAAAATACACACACTTATGGAGACCAGACATGCACCAGACAAAAACACAGAGCAATTGATATGACAACTTGAAGCCAAGTGCTGAGGAATGGTCCACTCTTTCTAAGAAAAGAGAGCAAGAAGAAAAAGGGGGGCTACAATCTATAAAATAAATCTTTAGCGACTTTTAGAAAAATTATTTCTCCCAAGAGATGACCTTAGTTACCTCATCTCAAATTGCAAGTGTGGATTTTATGATGGCTATGCTACCCAGATATAAGGTAAGACACTAAGCAATATTCCCCAAACTTAAATATGAAATGATAGACTACTGCACTTTCAAATTACAAATATACATAACCTAATAGTGAATTATACACTTAATATTCACTTATGATGTATATATTCAGAAAAATTGAAGGAGACATTAATAAAATACAATTAGGTATACTGTACTAGTTACATTTCAAATTACATTTAAGCGTAAGTTAAAAAATATTCACAAATTTCTTAAACTTAATAATGGCTTTACAAGATGATCAAGAGAAAAGTTGCAGAATGAAAAAAGTACATAAAGGTAACACTTGCAAATAAAATAAACGCACTGATCCAAAACAACAGCAGAAAATACTGACAGTATAAAAGCTATACAAAAAGATACAAGTAATTTATTTGCGCTCACAACACGCTGCAAGTCCCTCTTTCTAAAAATGTTCGGTCACTATCTTACTACAGTATTATGTCTACCTCTATCTGTTTCAAGGTGACTGAAGAATTTCCCTGTTCAATAAAAAACTGCATTATCTAATCCAAATTCTTACAATTTTATTTCTAGTTAATTACTTTTCACATACTGTAGTTAACATCAATTGTCAATCCATGAACCTGAATAAAACCACAAATTTATGAAAGCCTATGTTTTCTACTGATGAATCAATTTCAATCTACTGTACTGTTTATCAAATGTTGGACTAAATTTTACCTTTAGATACTACAGCAAGAACTGTCGATCCTTAATCTCTGGACGTCACCAAATTCCAAAAGTTCTAAATAGGTATTCATCTGACCACTCAATTATGACCTAACGACCTCCAGACTTTGAGTGGGAAATTAGCCATTGAAGAGTTATATCAATGTTATCCTTCTCTTTACATGATATCGAATAGCAACAAATCTCTCGATCTTGAATGGCAGACAAATTCCTGGAAAGATAAAATTTGTAAGAATAATTTGAAAATTGAAATCAATGTTTATTTAGTGTTTATGCACCATTGAATAAAAACCACAAAATCAAATAATTTTTTTTTTTTTTTTTTTTTTTTTTTTTTTGATACATATTGTTTTCCAGTCAATCAAGTACATCACACTTAAAGCAGCCCAACTCACATTATACAAGAGACAACACTTCAACTTCCAAGGTGATGAAGAATGGCAATACAGGAGTAAGATAATAATTCACCACCTATCTAAAACAGTTTCAAGTGGCTAAATGCTTTGCAAGATTGTCTCAGCTAAAATTTTCTGAGTTTAAGTATCTCTTGCCTTACAAAATGTTGATGCCTTCAACACCCATGCATTCTAGAATACATGTCTACACTACTCCTATTCTTTTATTAAGCTTTTCATTATCAATATCTGTTGAATGGCCTCGAATCCACATTACAAGCCTTTGGATTTTGTTTCAACATCAATACCTCCTATTTAAATGAGTGTTTAGCATTAAAATCATTATTATATAGTATTATTTGAGGTAGTTTACCTTACAACACTAATTAAAAACATCAAACACTGAATACCTACAATTCCGATTTCATCTGATAAACTGCATTCATTAAAAAATTTAGTAACTGAAGAGGTCTTTAGGATAAAATTCCCTAGAATTTTACCTCCAAGCTTTGGCATATGCTGCAGACGAATTTTGGATATTAAAAAAATATGCTTTACTAACTGGTAATTAACATTCCCTACGCACCGGGCTGAGTCAAGGGTTATCTGTTAAAAATCTATAGGACAAATAAGTGACCAAAAATAACATAACATCGCTTAAATATGATGCTCTTAGACTGACACAATCTAATTATTAAAGAGATGGGTTATATATGTTAAATAAGAACTAAAAACCAGTTTTACCCCAACCACTGATTTAAACATATAACTCTCATTTGGCCAGCCCAAGATTTTTTTTCTTTAATAAATGAAACCCAATTCAACACTAAATCTAAAGATTCTATTAATGTGAGATAATGCCTTTTAAGAGAAATGGTAGACTCCAGTACTAAGATAGTGAGAACTAATCCCCTGAAGGATATTAATAAGTTTCATATAGTATATAAGATAACATGATGAGAGGGAAATGGAGATGTCATGGAGAATAGTACATGATATCAGCTGGGCTCCTCTGGCACCAAAGAAGTGTGCAGACCCAAACCTACTCATATGAAAACTATGAGACAGAAGGTGGAGTATTAGTAGAAAATATAAATTTCCTTAAAATTTATCATTTGGATATTTACCTACTGTTAAAACTAGGTTAGGTCATATCTCTGCACCGATATGTGACTCGGCATTCAAACAAAAGAAGCTCATATGGCTGATCCGGATGACTGTCTAGTATACTTGATCTCCAACAGGTGTGTTACTTATGTTTTAGCTCATCAGAATTCTCCGTGAGAAGCCACTAAATTGTGGGGAGGTTGTGCAGGATCTACCTTAACGGGAAGTATCCAAATAATATATTCCATTATAAAAATTCATATTATTTGGGATGAATCTTAATTAATGTTAAAGATAGCCAATTTCCACATTGAAAAGAGGATTGTGGGAAGTGCAGCTAGACAAGAACCACTTGGCCAATCAAGCTAAAAGTTTCTTGTATGAAACCCAAAAACATTCTTACCCAATCTTGAATCCTTTCTGGATCTTACTGCCACCAGAAGTTGGATGCCATTCAGTAAGCAAAGCTTTCATGTGTGTGCAACAAAGAGCAGTCTTGCCGAGAAAACCACTTCAATTCAACCAAAATGAAAAAGAAGTGGTCCAACAGGACCGATGTGACTCTTGGAAAGCCCCAAAAATGAAGTCAACTAAAACTAAATACCTTTATGATAAGATAAGCTCATATACAATGCTGTACCTTCATGCTCCCCAAAATATCAAAACCCAAGTTTTAATACAGAGCCTATAAGATTGAGAAAAAGATCTCACCTGTTACTAGCAGCAGATTCATGATGTTACCATTTTCAGATGCAATTCTGCGCACTTAGGTAGTGAGTGGCACAACCAAAGGTAAAAGATATGGAACTAGTTTGTGATGCACTAACCTGATTAAATGTCACAGAGAACACTGCATTCTTTGACAAAGACATTCTAGGTTTACTAAAACAACATAACCCATATACATATATTTTAATTAATTACCCTAACAGGACAGGTGTTTCATCTTCCTTCCCCATTTTTTGCCCTAACAGGGCAGGTGTTTCCTCTTCCTTCCCAACCAAAGAGGTTAAAATCTGGAAATCTTGCAGTTCTTGAGAAAAACAGCCTTAAACCTCATTCCCAGCTCTAATGAAAAAAAAATAACACTTCCTATACAAAGGATCTGCCAATAGAAAATAGAAGTGTGTCTAAATTGCAATGAGAGATCAAATACGTATTGAGTTTTAGGGGCTTCAATCTCAACTAATCTCAACACCTTAAGGTGCTGATCACCAGAAAATCCAATTACACATGATGCAATACCAGGGAAAGAAAGTAAAACCTCAAAAGTAGACAGCAAAAACTCTTACTTTATCTAAGAAAGCAAAGAAACTTTGATATCTACCGGGGTACGGGTGCTAAAAATTCTTCTCGAACAGCTCCCAGAGCAATACACTAACTCCTGCTTCTTATACAGGGCCAAGGTTGTTTCTCCATTTGATTGGGGATAGAATCCGAGATACCTTAGCAAGGGAGAAGACACTCGAGCATCTCCAAGCAGTTAAGTATGGGATGCTGAAGTTAGTGGAACCACATGGAATTCTGTAGTTTGAATCAATTTTTCCTTAATGGAAGATATGAGAGATATCTACTTGGAGCAAGAAAGTCAAAATAATTCCATCTGTGTATCTGAATTGGGTCATAATTCCATCTGTGTATCTGAATTGGGTCAAACTTGAAGAAATGCATCTATTGATTAAGCCTAAGGGTCCCCTGAAAGGAGCAGTAGTAGTAGTAGACTGGTCGTTCCCGTTGATCCGCATGCTATTGAGTCCACATTTGAGTGCTCCCCCAATTCCACAGCAACTGGCAGACTCAAAGATGTAATGACTACTCCATAGGTGACACTTGTCCTTCCTGAATTCTCTATCAAAAAACATTGTCTTTCCCTGGAATGAACTGGAAAACCAATAATATGCTCTTCATTTTTGCCCAAAGGAGTAGTCTTTTTCACTATGACTTGTTTCTGACTGGGTGTTTGCAGAAACATCCATATTGCCAGGAGTTCAAGCTCTTAGCAATAAACTAACCAGGAAACTCTGATGGTCTTTCCACCAGCCTAGAATCTCTGTATGGATTACTGGCTGTAGTGCTGACCATTCCATTGTGTATAGTAAGTCATCATCGCAAAACTTTTCAAAACTTCATTTTGTTTAACAAGACGCAGGGAAAAACGACAAAACCTGGAAGCAGGTTTAAGAACTAACTTGTCACATGTAGTCTCAGTGCAACTCCTACAGAACCTAGCAACAAGTTTGGTCCTGGATTTACTTAAAAGCTTAATGAACTTTTGCTGTAAGTGCAATTCTGTTATGTGGAGACCACACTGTAACTGTGCCTGATTATTCTAAGAAATTCGCCAGTGAGGTAAAGTGTCCTAATAAAGAAAGACACTACTGCATAGGAAGCTTCATTAAGAGCTAAAATTCTTTGAGAAGCAGCAAGAAGTGTCTAATCACCTTCCAACAGAGATTTCTGCAAATTGCAAGTCTACCTTCACCCCCAGATCAAGAATGGACTTAGAAGGAGTTAGCAAAGTCTACTGAAATTCATAATGCACATACAGAGTCAGACAAAGCAAAAGATCCTTGGCCTTCATAATACCGTCGACATAGCTGGCCGACTTGACCCAGTCGATTCAGTAGAAAAGAATTCTTACTCATGAACGACAACATGAACCACATAGGGCAACAAATTCTTTGTTAATAATTGAGCTGAATCAAAGCATCTTTAACAGGAATACCTTCCCTGCGAATGCACACTGAAGGAACGTGCATAACTCAGGATCTATTGAAATGAGGAAAATGCATCCTGCATGTCCACCAATCATCTAACTATTGTTCTGGAAAAAACCATGAAGTATGGGGACAGATGAATAGAGTTGTTCAGTCTCCATATATCTAAAACCGGGCACCAAAACCCAGTGGCTTATGGAACTAGGAAAGTCGAAAGTAAAATCCATGTCAATTAGCGACACTTGCGCCATCGCATTCTTCTCTAATTTCAACATCCTACTGAAGAAAGAGATACTTTATGCTAGAGAGGATACAACAGAAAGGCTATAGGAGATGATACCAGTGGAGGGGAAACCCACTAAGTCGCTTCAAACAAGCCCAAAAACCTGCACTTGGTCTCATTCTGGAACCTGAGGACTGAACAGATCCCCAAAAGGTATAAAAGACCTGTGAGAAAGAGGTATGTCTTTAAAAGGAGGGCCTGAGATAAGCGAAGAGGCAGGCTTTTCCCCCCCCACAAACTGAGAGATTAACTAACAAATTCTGCATAAATATACCATCTCTTATCACCTTAGAAGGTGACCCAAAGAAGAACCCAAACAGCTGCCCAATCCTGTGCAAAGTCTTTGATAACAGACAGTAGTATAACTATTCTCAATTCTTCAAAATAGAGTTAATATAAGTATAAGAACATTCACATATTGACCACTCAATTTGAAAACTCTAAAACTCTTCCCGCCATTCTAAAGTCCTGCTGTCACCGTACACTTTAAGCATTACACTGTCTCTAAACTGGCATCCCAAATCCTAAGCTGGTGCTACAAACCCTGTAAGCTGATGCTGAGAAGAGGTGATCACACTGAGCAAATGATTAATAAAAGATAAAACTTGAACAATTTAAACATAGATCTGGACAAAAACTCTGTCTCAGCATGTCCAAAGCATTTTGCCCGTCTCATGAGTATGCCTCTTTTAAGGAATGACAAAAGCACAGAAAACTGAATCTCTGACCAAAGACATTTTAAGCGACAGTGAAGTGCCTCTATCATAAGCAGCAGCTCTCTCCAACTTCCAAAAACTAGGAAGACAAGAGCTGACAGACTGAAAAGAAGCTTGTGTGTCAGAGTACCAGAAGAATTATGAAATGCACTCTAATTGAAGGAGGAAGCTTGGGTTTCTTCAAATATTTAATGGGCACATAAATACTCAAAGATAACTGAGACCTAATCTCTACAGAGCTCCTTTCCTCCACTAAATAATAAAGTGAAGGACAATAATCCAAACAAGGAAACTGAAGGAGTCTCCTCCAATTCAAACTTTTTTGTGCCAGAGGAGAGGAGTTTGAGGTTTAACAGCTGCTGACTACCTATAGCCTGAAGCAGTTTAACAGAGTTGACACAAATCAGGAAGGAAGAGAGAGAGAGAGAAAAAAAAAGTGAGGCAAAAATTGGGAGGGGGGGGATGAGCAACAGTGACAACTTACAAAGTAATTCAACATAGTACTTAAGAGCATTCTCAGACAACACATCCTTAGAAAGCAAAGCAGATACATCTAGAAACAACAGAAGATACTGTGACCAAAGTAGGACTGGAAAGAGAAACATTAATAGAGGCCAAAGAAACAGAATGTAAAAAAAAAGAACAAGCAGAAGCATTTTGAGAAAGAGGAATAGCAGACAAGGATTTCAAATGAGAAGTAGAAGTAGAAATGACAATTTGTCCAAAATTGCATTTTTCCTAACTATACAAACCTGAGGTCCTTTTACAATAGGAAGGTACTAGCGGCAGCTGGATAGGTCGTAAGCTTTCGAACAAGGGGTTCGGTAGTTAACTGCTTGTCCGACAGGCGCGCGCGACTGGGAGGTAAACAAATCACTTTTGCTTTTGGCCCAAGCAAAAACTGCAGAGTGAGGGGTGGCATGAGGTGGGACTATGTGTAAAAGGACCTCAGTTTGTATAGTTAGGAAAAATGCAATTTTGGACAAATTGTCATTTGTTCCGACGGCATACAAACCTTCGGTCCTTTTACAATAGGAAGACACTTCTTGGTGGGAGGAATCTGAGTCTTTTGTGAACAGACTGGTGTTCGGCCAACCTTGGAATGCCTCCCTGGTCGTAAGAGCGAGGGAGGGATCCAAGCCTCTGTCCGATTGATCGGGGTGTGCACCGCAGGATCAAATGGTCAGACCTCTGGACCAAGTACTAAGAGAGAGGCAAGCGTATCTCTTCGTACCAGCAAACAAGAACAAGTTCCTATTTGCAAGAGGCAACATAAAGTTATGGTTTGTCTCTTGTTGGCATCCACTTCCCCCCCCTTGTAGGAGGAAGTGGTGGATATTCGCTCCCATCCCTAGTGAAAGGGATAGGATGGGGCTCTGTCGAGTAGCTCACCGGCATCTCGTCCTTATCCAGCAAGGTGATGACCCGTATCCCTCTACCCACAGGTAAAGGGGGGGGGGAGAAAAAGATAGGAAGAGAAGCCAGTCACTCTCTCATTCACTTATCTATTCTTACAGTCACACCAGGACTCGATGCTGTTCAGCCTGCTAGGGTCTGGGTTAGCTACACAACGTGTTGAGCAGCCACCACGGGTCCCAAGGAAAACGATCCAAGGACCTGTGGGCAATATCCAAAAGGTAGAAGGAGGTGCCAGTGGTCTGGTTGTACCTGCGCCACGGAGAAGTTCTTGTGTAACTCGAGGGAGTGTACTTCTAGGTCATCTTGGTGCTGACGAAGAGTCTTCAACACTCAGCCTGGGATGTCGAGTTTCTTCAGAAAGCGCGGTCGCTTTCTTCACAGGACAAAGCAGCATCTCCTTCGCATCGAAGGCGGTGAAGTCCATTAGGGAGGGGATTGTGAAGGACTCTAACCGATCGTCAGGAACCGAAGGCTCAGAGTCTTCGCTACGAATTCGGTCACGAAATCGAGCGTCACGAATCCCCACCTCCCCTGGATGCTTGACTTCGCAGGAAAAGTCATGCAATTACCTCAGAGGAAAAGAAGGGAATGGTCGTATGACCTATCCCTCTTCTCGACTTCGGTGATGTCCTGTACCCATACTGGTCTATCCGTCTGCAGCGAAGTTGTTCTTCTCGGTAGTGGATAGGACACCGACACTCAATGGTGGGTGTCGATGGTATGGGTACTGTGACAAGCCGTTAGGACAAGAAAAGACTGTTATGGAACAACCGAACTAAGTCCACAGCGAAGTTCGTAACAGACTTGGGCACTCTGACAGCTTGCCGACTGACTGCGTTCGGTAGGAGGCAAGTTGTCCAAGCACCCGAGCAAGTCACGTGACCTTCGCCTTAAAAGGGTTATGCCAAGAGACTAAACCAATAATTTGTTCGTCACCGATGCCAGAAGGCAAGTGATGACTCTAACTTAAGGCATGTGCCCAACAGGCGAAAGTCAATTGCCTTCTAGAGACCGAGGTCCCTGATGGCAAGATATCTCATAGTATAGTTGATTCTCGGCTAAGGAGAAACAACACTATGTGTCGTTGAAGACGAAGGTGTACAGAAAATGCAACCTACGTCTTCACAGCTGAACGAGAGAAGGATTCTCAAGATTCTGAACCTGTACTACAAAGACTGAGAACGCTAAAACCGCTATTCATTGCTGTCCGGTGAGGATCGTAGTTGCAATAAAAGCGGAGCGCTTTTCAGTAATGAAGACAGGGAAATACTGCCTGAAGAACTGCTTCTCATGGGCTGAACATTTGGAAGTAGAGCTGTCAGGTCGGAGAGTAGGCTATGTCTTCTGACATATCTGTTAATTCGGGCGAGCAATGAATAATTGCACACCTACGAATACGAGATATTTTGAAGACAAACTCAGATGTCTGCAAAAATTATTCGCTTATCGCGGTGCGATGAGCGGGTGACTAGTACAGACTTCTGTTACCGTGCGGTAAACAGAAAGATGAAAGAGTCCAAGAGATATCTCTGTTGAAAATTCTCGCAATGTCGAAGGCGATAAAATCGCGTCACAGCAGTAGATGGTCCTTCATTATTGCGAGAATCCCCGTTAATCAGAGACCTAAGTCCATGATTGTTGGGCAGAGATACGGTTCGGTAGTCAATCAAACCAGGGGAGAGAGAGACGTAAACCGAATCGTGCATCTCCTGAGACCTAGCTGATACTGAGCCGCTATCAGGCAGTTCAATACGCAGTAGCTCTCGGTGACTCGTCATCCTGGAGTTGCCAGGTAAATCCATTAATCCACGAAGGAATGCGTTCGGCTAGAACCATCGAGCATAAAGAATACGCTCGAGGCAATTATATTTTAAACGAAACGGATTTCGGTAATACAAAAGCTGATTTGGTGTTGTCATGACAATACCAAGTATCTAAAATCGAAACTGATAACTGCTGGGAGGTTGCAGGCAACCCCGAGTTGCAGTTCAATAAGATACAATTCGTCTTGGTCACAAACCGTAGAGTTAACTACGGTATGCGCCTACCCCCGGACAATTCAACTGTTAAAAGAATCATGTCGCGAGGGTAATATACGTAGTATATTTGTAGGTTCTTGTACCACGACCTCCATCCTAAAATTCTTTTCCTCTCGAGGAATGAGAATAAGGATTGGAGATCGACCGCCTTCGTTCTCTAGTCAAGAGAGTGAAGGAGAAGTCTTTCCCAAAGGAAAGCTTCAATGGTGAACAGAATACCGAAGACGATAGTTCAAGCCAAACTGGAAGTTCCCGTCCGTTCTTCTCTATTTCCAGGTAATCGCCTACTGTGAGATACTCTTCTTTCAGCAGCAGTCTTCTTACCAATGCTAGAAATTACAGGAATTCGAGCATAAGCGAGGTTCCCGATTATCGTGTAACAATTATCGGGGATTCTCGCTCACTTTGGACCGTGGTCTCGCCTAAGTGTTTGGAGATCGTAAAAACTCGAACACTCTGAGTGCGCTAGAAATTCCGTAGAATTCTAAGCACTCTGCGAAACCCCCCACCGAATTCGTCAAACGATATCGGCTGTGTCCTCTGATCGATTCCCGTAGAAATCGAGAAAGGGGCAGGATCCCTCCTCAACGCCGGGGCTTACGTCATGGTAGGACCCGAAGGAAGGTCCCCCCGGTAGCACAGCCCCCTAACGTGGATCTTACAGAGAAATCTCTGTAGGATCCCTCCCCTTTCCCTCGTAGCCGTAAGGAGAGAGGGAATGGGGGAGGAATTGGATACTGGCTCGCCTTCCCAGCGGAACTAGCAGTTGGAGAAGAAAAGGAGCAGCCATCGCCTTACGGCGATGGCCTCTCAGAGCCTGGGAAAACGTATCGTCAGGAGAAAAACGTTTTCCCGAGGAGGGTTACGAACTCATACTGTAGGTAAGGGTCTGCCGCCACTGTGAACGTCGTCTGGGTGGGGCTGATCGACACCTGACAGGAGAGAGCCGATACCGTCCTCCGACTCATTCCAGTCCTCGTCGAGGTCGAAACCTCAGGAGGACCGAAGGGTATTCAAATACGGTGTCCGAAGACACGTAGAAAGCCTCTGTCGCAGTAGAGGAGGTGAAGTAGCTTGTTCGACCGGCCAGAACTGAGAGAGCCTTCTTGTCCGGAGACGAGAGACTACCTGGTTCAACACAGTCGGCAAGCTCCGATCGCGGCAGCCCCACCGTCGATTTGGGTTCCCTCTCGGGCCCCCAAAACGACTCGAGCCGAGACGTGGCTCTGCTGGTGGGAGCGGCGATCCTTCCCCGAGGTCGTTGTGCTGACGAATCAGCGCCATAATCCTCGGCAAAGTTCCTCTGGATCTCGGAAGTCACAGCATCTTGCAGAGTGGGACCGTTAAGCCCTTCGAACAAGAGCATATTCCGAGAACCTTCCTCCTAAGAAGGGGGAACAGCGACAGCCCTCTCGGTCTTCTCCATCCACTTGCGCATACGTCCTGGCCGGTCCAAGAACCGTGCCTGGCACGTAGGGCGTCGTGGTGGGATCATGAGGGGCGCACCCCTCACGATCACTCCTCAATACCTCGCTCCTCCCGGTGTAACCCGAGGAGGTTGAAGGTACGGGAGAGGCAGACCTGACGCTCCCTCCTCCTCGCTCGCTGGCAGAACCAGCAGGCTTGGAGGGCTGCAGGCGATCGTCAACCCGCGGTGGCGATCGAGCTGCAGGCCTGGTCGAACCGTCTCGCTGTGGAGAACGGCTGGACTGAGCACAGCGGCCCCGATCTCGAAGTGTCAGAAGAGCTGGTGCTGGTTGCCGTACCCGATCGCTCTCTGTGAGAGCGACGGTCAGGCGACCTGCAGGCTCCACTGTCACAGTGAGACCGGTGCTTGTCCTCACGGCACGTCACGTCGCTGGTTCCAGCCGTGGCTGGCACCGGCGAACGGGAGGACCTCTTCCCAAGCCTCAGCCCGTGGCCGGTCGTGGACCGTCACGTCCCCGGGTGCCAGCTGGTCGCCGCGAGAGCGAGAGCTGGTCTTGGTGACAGTCGCGTGAGCGGCTGTCACCAGTCTTCCGCCCCGTGCCGTGAACCTGACGCTGAGCGAGCTCCGAGGTCTGGTTCCTGGCTGCACGGTCGCTGGTAGGCGACCGTACACTCGGTACCTCCCGCGAACGAGAGGCCGAGACGGACCCTGATGCAGTGGCAGAACCACTGACACCAGGCGAGGACCGTACCGGGTTTTAGCTGGTACCCCTCTGGTCCCCGTAGTCTTCTTCTTGCGGAAGAAGAGACGGGCCCCCTCGCTCCCGAAGGAGCAGGAGGACCAGCGGAAGGAACCCTCCCGTCCCACCGAGGTGAGACGGGTCCCGAGAAGCTCCCGAGGGAGACTTCTTAGGAGGGAGGAGGCAACCTTCTTCTTCCTCGGCTGTGAAGCCTTAGAAGTCGAAGGGGAAGAGGCGGCAGCCGACGACGATGAAGAAGAAGAAGATGAAGACGACGACGACGACACCTTCCTCCTCTTCTTCGTCAGCTTCCTCAGGACAGACGTAAGATCTGCCATCCAGGGCGGAGCCGGGGCTGCTGTAGCCGAAGCCACAGGGCCCGGACGCACCTGTACAGACAGACCATAGTCTGGGGTAGTACCACCACGAACAGGGACGACGTCAGCAGGTATGGGCATCTCAGGAACAGCAGGCACAGCCAGCACAGCATCGGTAGGGACAGCCAGCGCAGCAACGGCAGGGACAGCCAGCGCAGCAACGGCAGGGACAGCCAGCGCAGCAACTGCATGGACAGTCAGCCCAGAATCGGCAGGTACGGCAGGCAGCACCGGAAACAGGAGGAAGTGGAGCAGCAGCCAGCAACATCCTGGTACCGGCGGCAGGTCCAGGGGCGAGCTCTAGGGCAGCGGAAGTGTGGTCGCGGCAGCGCGGCAACCACGAGCGCGGCGGCACGCCCCCCTCTCGTACGGCGAACGGCACTTCACAGCGGCTGTAGCAAGACTGTTACCACGTGAGGCGAGTACACCAAGGCGAGGAGGGACGTCATCACCTGGAGCGTGGTCACATCCATGGGTGACCGCAGTAGGCCCAGACATAGAACCGCAGCCCCTAGACACTAGCACGCCCTGCAAATGGAAGGACGCCCATACCTCACCAAGGTCCACCCTCGTGGCAGTAGCACCTGCGGAAATAACAGTAGTAGCGATTAGTGGGGGGGAAGTCCCCACCCCTCGCGCGGGTGGGTGAGCCCTCTCCGAACGAGTGGAAGACCCCGAATACAATTGTACATCGGGCACCGAGCGCCCTCCCCCGCGCTCGACGGATCGGGCGAGGAGAAGAACGCAGATAACCTCCCCCCCCCAAGGGGAAGGGCCATCTGTGGGAGCTGAGCGGGGGGGGGGGGGGGGGGGGTCGGGGGGGGGGGGGGGGGGGGGGGGGGGGGGGGGGGGGGGGGGGGGGGGGGGGGGGGGGGGGGGGGGGGGGGGGGGGGGGGGGGGGGGGGGGGGGGGGGGGGGGGGGGGGGGGGGGGGGGGGGGGTTCTCGTTCCCCACCCCCGCACAGCACCCATGTACCCAACAATAATAATAAGAGAGCCCGAGAGCAATCGTGCCTCGGCCCGAATGCAAGGGCATAAGGATCAATTCCTTGACTGAGCGGAACTTGAACCAAATAAATATTGATGCAATCAATAATAAAAGGAATAAAATGAAAAAGAATCTTGCATTACGATTCACTTCACAATGAATAAGGGCTCGGATCGAGCGCATTTGCGCCCTCGGTACCGAGCGCAAGGGTAAAAGGATCCATTCCCGATTATGAATGGAAACCTTGATCCATAATGAATTGATGCAATCAAATATATATGAAAATGAAAAGAATACTGCCGCTTGCGATTTCACTTCATACAAATAAAAAGGAAGGATCAATTCCCGGGAAATAGCGGAAACATTGATCCAGTAAACAATGCAATCTCATAAAATATGAAAATGAAAAAAGAACTACACTTGCGATTTCACTTCATTCAAATAAAAAGGGGAAAGGATCAATTTCCGGGTAAGCTCGGAAACTGATCCAAATGAGTATTGCTACAATCAAAATAAAAATATATGAAAATGAAAAAGAATACTGTACTTGCGATTCCACTTCCATACAGAATAAGTTTTCGTGCCGAGTGCATTCGCTCGGCAACGAGCATACAGGTCAAAAAAAATATAAATGAAAAGAGCACTTACTTACGATTTTCATCTACACATTTCCAACCAAAATATTACGCTCGGAGCGAAGCGCTCTCCCAGCCCTCGGCACCGAGCATACACAATACGAGATCATTTCTGGGAAAATGAATTCCCGCACTTACGCCCTTCAGTCCCGGCACTCGGGTAATCGGAGGGCGTGGAGGAAACCAAGATCCTTTAATTCACAATTGAATTCAATGGAAATAAATATGAAATGATTGTACTTACAATTCAGTTTTCACTAGATAAATAGAAAAAGAAAAACACAACCATGCGAAAGCAACGACGATGAAGCGGGCAGAGAGCGATGATACACGTCCACACGCCAGCAGGCCGAAAGCAAAAGTGATTTGTTACCTCCCAGTTGCGCGCGCGCGGCCTGTCGGACAAGCAGTTAACTACCGAACCCTTGTTCGAAGCTTACGACCTATCCAGCTGCCGCTAGTACCTTCCTATTGTAAAAGGACCGAAGGTTTGTATGCTGTGTCGGAACAACTGATTGGTTTAACAATTGAGTCAATGTAATATTAGAATAAGTACAACTCACTATAAACATGTTATTATTAACAACACTACTATCTATACCTAGATAATTAGTCCTATCGGTGCTTACAACCTCATTACTAGATGACAATGACAGTATAAGTAAAATACAGTGCAAGGATTTGCATTTACCACAACAATCTTGTGGCTACTGCATTAAACAAGACTCAAGAGCAAGAAAAACATGAAGCAAGTGATGGAGGGCACAGAACTACAGTGCCCCAAGAATCAACTTGGTTCATGGCAGCAGACTCTTCCAGCTGTTGCAAGACACTACTGAGCTCAGGCTACATATGGACTTACCTCTTACAGGGGAACATGAAAGTGATCGCACACTATGAGGAAACCTAGAATGGTTCCCAAACAAATTTAGACAAACCTTTTACTGACTGAAATTAGGGTTATGTCCTGTTCTAACTTTTTGTTACATACTTATTTTCTGAACTGAAAGGGGAGCTAAAGAGGGAGTCTTATAACTAACTCAAGCATTAGAACAGAGGAAAAAAACCATAAACTGAACTGAGGATAACTACAAACAAAGGACCTGGAGAAAGGAAGAAATGAGAGGTTTATGACCTTTCACAATCTATCTGCTTCCCTTCTAATGACTTAAGTATAAAGTCATTTGAAAATCCCTACATTCCTTGCATCTAGTTTCATGATCATACTTTATACCTTTGCAGCCAGCAGCACTAACAATGTGTTGAGCTACCTCAAAATTCAACCTGCTAACACAGTAATCATTCTTTCAAAACCTGATATTCTTAGCCTTGATTCAGGTGTAAGGCATCCTAGGAAAAATAAATGTACAGTACCACAACCATGAAACACCAATGAGCACCTATATACACAATGATGGCAAAAAACCCTGACAAGACCGAAAACATTTGAAACACACTATAACTGATTCACTTAAGGTAGATTCTCGGATGAGCCTTATTCTTACGAGACGTTTGTTTGGTGGCCACTGATTGGCTGGTACCAGGAGGTAGGCCGCTCCCAGCCAATCAGCGGCCGCCAAACTAACGTCTCGTAGGCATAGGGATCATCCAAGAATTTACCTTAAGTAAACCAGTTATAGTGGAGAACAATATACTTGACAGTTATCCAGATCAGCCATGCAGTCTTCCTTTGACTCGCCTATCGATATGGAGATGAAAGCTACCTTCAACAGTTGATAAGATTCATAAAGCATATTTAAAAAAAAAAAACATGGCAAAATTATATATGAAAATATATTCTAACAAAATGTTCTTAACTAATCATAAATTATCTGGCACCATAACTTTAATGGTCATTTATGTTAACATAAACTACAATGCCACATTAACATAAGTGAAAATTTTTAAGAAAAAACTAAATCTTTAGCAGGTCTGCTTCTCAAATAAGGCACATTTTAAAATGGAATTATGTACCATTATATATTACAATTCCAAAAATCTTGGCAAAAATATACCTAGGATACTCAATTAATATATGTCTCAAAATCTAGGGCCCTCATCACAACAGGAATCTATGTATTAGACAGGCATGGTCTATTTGTAACCTGCAAAATGCTGTCTCCCATCTGGGAACATTGCTAGAATTCCAAGGGGATATCAACCTTATGATGTTTCATTTATTTTATAAAGTATTTTTTGCCATATACATTCAATAAAATTTTTGATTCACAGCATGAAATCATAGCATAATGAAGCATCTTTTGCCTATAGGATAGAATTAAAGATTAGTTTAACCAGACCTCTGAACCTTAAAAAGGCTCTTCTCAGGCTGGCTTTTGCTTGTAAAATGCTTGCTTTTTGCACCACTAAAAATAATAAAATTTCCTTCATTCATATGTGCTATTTTCTTCACAGCAGTTAAAATACTGAACGTATGCTGTAAGAATAGATGTCAGAAGAAGAAATGCACTTGTACAATAAAAACTGACAGCTAAATACTGAAAACCCAATGCCAGCACTGGTCTTAATATGTTTCAAGAAAATTAAAAGTTTCTACCTCTTATTTTTTTAATTTCTTCTTGGTACCTAATAAATGAGGCCACTGGATTGTTTTTTTATATATCTTGGGTGGAAGGACCTCACTTCTGACCATGTCAAGATTACTTAATACTTGTTTTACCATGAAACCAAATCGTTATGTGCATTTAGGGTGTAACCCATACCTAAAAAAAATAAAAGCCATCCACTGTTAGCAGGGCGAGGTGTGGGTAACCCACCCACCCCAATCTTCATCATGTTACCCACCTTATCCCAGTCTACAGCTGTTCAAGTGTCATTAACTTGAATATAGTTTAGGCCAAATGCCAAGCACTGGGACCTAAGAGGTCATTCAGCGCTGAAATGGAAATTGACAGTACATATCAGGTTTGAAAGGTATAACAGAAGGAAAACCTCGCAGTTGCACTATGAATCAAGTGTTAGGAGAGGGTAGAAAGTAAGATGAAGAAAGAAAATACAAAAGTAGGTACAGTAAAAGGATCAAAAGTGGTTGCAGCTAAGGGGCAAAGGCATGCTGCAAAGAACCATAAGTAATGTCTACAGTGCACCGCATGAGGTCCACTGATGGCACTATTCCACTACAGGGGCCATTCCAGTTCTGCTGCAAAATAGTCTATATATGAAGGCGTAAAGTTTGTATCTCCACAGAAACAAAATTTGTCTTTACAACAGGTAGAGCTGTATCTAGATCAGGGGTGTCAAACTCAAATCCTTTCAAGGACCAATTATGCACTTGGTTATGGTCTCGAGGGCCATCAAAGATTTGGTAATTACTTACTCCTTATTTCTTATGACTCATTTATTAAGATTTGCAATAAAAAAAGCCTTATTGCCAGCAACTGTAATATGAAATAAATTAATAAATTGTCATATTAATGAAAGTAAAACTTATTATGTCTCATTTTAATGGTTTAGTAACTTTAGTTTAATTATCCTCAGTTCTAACAGTTGTAGCTTGAGTTGAAAAATCTCTTGCCACCTCGCAGGCCACTTAAGACCATCCTGCGGGACACATTTGGCCCGCGAGCCATGAGTTTGACACCTGACTAGATGAATGCTAGGCATGTTTTACTGAAATAATACAAATTCATGCTCCTGACGTCAACCTTGATCATTACAAACTTCAAATACAATACTTACATTCTTTCAATTAGACCCTTTTCATCAAGTGCATTCGGCAAGTCCCTCTTGTTACCTAAAACTAAAACTGGAATACCAGCTAGCTGTGGTTTATCTAACAAATTGTGAAGCTCATTCCGTGATGCCTCTATCTTTTCTGGATCAGCTGCATCAACCATATATCTGCAAAAGAGTTCTTTAATTACTCCCAAGAAGCCAATATGCATATACAGTATGTATCTCTTTCTCATATTAGTCTTCCAAGTTTCTCTGGAAGGAAAAGGGACCAACCTTCCTAAATAACAAAACCAATTATCGTAGACTTATTTGAGATTTCTTATGAGAATAGCTAAATGTATATGGGTCACCATTTATAACAAAAACTAATGACAGCCTCAAGCATGACAAAAATTACTAGCTATATCTAATCAATGTTTATTCTGAACTCCCTACTATATAGGGAATTTTATATACATAACTCTCTTTACTCTTATGGTTATAAGAAATAATGGTTAATTTTACTTTATAAAATAGACATCAGTCCGAGCATATATAAAAACTACAAATAACATTCCATGACTGAAAAACGGCTAAGGATCCCTAAAATATATTAACAAAGCCGACAGTTACAAATTCAAGGTACGTAGTACATAAAAAATAATCTTTTATCAAATATTTGAGTCTATTACACAAAGGTACTAGACACGACCATTTTCTAAATTTCTTGCCTACTTTATCCTCTGACCATGTTAAGAGAAAATAAGTATTGCACCTTCTAAAAAATTTAATGAAGCCGATTAATTCTTTATATGGCAGCAGGACTTTATGGACCAAAAACTAACTCATCCTAAACATTTCAATGTCATGTATAAAAAAAATCCCAACAGTAAATTATCGCTGAAGTTAAAAAGTTTTTTAATTCCTTCAAACTACCTAGAATAACAGCTGACATATGTAAAAATGACAAAAATTACCAGTAGTAAGTACAAAACAAAAGAATGGGAAACAAAAACAGCAATGTTCCCTAAAGGACATATACGAACAAAGATATTGGATATTAAGTAAAAGGCTTAACTAACATTGAAGCACATGAACAACAGCCCATCAAATATATTAAAGTTCTATTTTGGAAGATGGTACAGTTATATAATAAAAAATATTACAGTTCTATTTTGCAAGATTGTGTAGTTATCTACAGTTTTCTTTGATCTACTGATGATTTTTAGAACACTTCAAAGTATGTATGAGGATCACTACTTATTGAGATGTTTCCACTATATACCCCTACTATTGTCTTGGTACTTAATGACACTATTTTCTAGCAATGTCTGTACCTATACAGAAATGTATACGTATCTGTACTAGAACAGCCTGTACATACAGTATTAAAATGAATGAAACCTGATACAGTACTAGGTTTAAGTATTTTAAATATCATAATAGGCAGAAAAAAAAAGATACCGTATTTCAACTCTTGATGAACATAGTACACTAAATTGTGAAATAAAGCAAGCTAGCTGTTAATAAAAAGGACTGAGTAAATACTCTATTCTTAGTGGAGAGCTGGCCACAAACATAGCAAGGAGAAGAAACAAATCATGTGAAAAGGCTGAATAGGAAAAGGATATATAAACTGTAAACAAAGAACCCACTTGTAGCCAAACTTACACTATGGCATTTACACCTCTGCAGTAACGCTCCCACATAGATCTAAATCTTGGCTGCCCTCCGATATCCCAGACTTTTATGGTAACATTACCCTTCGTAATCTTCCTCATATTGAAACCAACTGTTGGTATCATATCTTCACTGAACTGCCCAGACTGGAAAAGAAACAATTCAATTAACTGATGCCGATTCTGGGCAATTTGGAAAAATGTACCCAAGTATGACTATGAGGCACAGCATAAGTATTTGGAGTAAATCACCCTTGAAGTGACTTTCACACTCACGTATGAAAATAAGCACTTAAAAACTACCAAGCACAGAGCAACTTTCATAAAAAAAAATCAATACCAATAAAACAAATATACAAAGAGCAGCAGTGAAGTTCCTCTACCGGCAACAACAGCATTCATATTTTAATATACTAAAAATCACTAACAGAAATCTTATGACTTCCCTAAAACCACTAAAACAAACCATTTCTGGGATAAAACCAACAGAATTGCAATAATATATTCATTCAAAATGTACCTTTTCAAAAATTTACCATTCAAACCAATTTCTTTCAATATATCCTCTTATTCTTAATATGTTTTAAGATGACAACAGGGACATCTATGCCCAAAGCTGGCCAGGTCATTTTGGATGCCACATCTACTCTTTAATCTTCCATAGTCTTGAAGTAGGCTTCCTTGCTCGAGGGTAAATTATACATATACATTGTATACTATTCTCTAATTTATCTACTTTTCATTTGTTAGTTATTAGTTTATTTAGTAACTTCATCTACTAACTTCTTCACTCACAGTTTTCACTATGTGAAAATCAAGAGGCCATAAATTTTTTCACCTACTGACAGCAGGAGTGGTGATAATGTAGTATTGTAATGGTAATATGTATTACCAAAAACTATTGCCAACAAATCAAGTTATCAAATAGAAATTTATTTCATCCTAAAATCTACACATCAGTATGTAACATTTTCATATCTGTGATTAACACAAAGTTACAATATTCATAACTACTTACAATTCCATCCAATTTATACATTACATGTAGATAACCAAGCTATGTCATTAACATCTAACACTGTAATAAATACATGAAACAGCCTCACATGCTAGCATATTTTGAAATAAGCAAAATTTTCCTATCAAAAATACAATGCACAATTTTGTGGATAAAAATTTATTAACAATTACTTATTTTTTATACCCACAGGATTTCTCAACACAAATGTCTTATTGTTTACTTTTCTTCATGATTGATATCCAAGAACAACTGTTTTACAGAAGGTGAGATATCCTCACTGAAAGTTATTCTCGTAGTAAAGTGAAATCTTAAATCTACATCCCATTTACATGTTGTCCATTGTGCATTCTATCACCGAAAAACCCAATATTTTCACTTTATTATTTTTATTTTAATCAAAAGTATTATACCCTAGTGCCTGGAGGTGGCCTATGCATCCTTATGAACTTGAATCTGAACAACGACACTTTTAATAGCCAGAGGTTAATACATAACAAATATTATGGCTCTATGAGTAACAGGCTGTTGAATTCTCTGAGTACCTATACATGTTTGTCAAATTTCTGACAAAGTATTATTTATCACTGGACCCAAAGCCTTTTACGGGTCAGATATATACTAAATTTTTAGTATGACCTTGGGGCTTGGGCTTAAAAATACTTATCAAGTTATAATATGCCCAGTTTGTCATAACAACTCTGAATTCACTAGTGAGATGATCCTTATCAATGCTATAATTGGCCTACTTAGGCTAACTTTGCCTGGGCTTATGGTTCATGGTTAGCCCTAACCTAACATTAACATAATAATAACAAATATTCAACATAGCTAAGGAGTGTCTCATGATTCTTGATATATAAGAAAAAATACTTATTAGTGGCATTAAGATGACAAGCAAATATTTTAACAGATTTTTCTTTAATGGTTACACGTTACAGAAATCCCGCGACCAGCTTTGAGGTCCCTAGAATCAAAAAGCATAACCCAATGCTGCCACAAATCAATTATTATTTCTAGGTATAACCTGTAAGGCTATGTCAGACATCTTCCAAAAAGCTTATATGATTTAGGCTATTCATCAATATCTATATTCAAAGGGCCAATACTGGTTGGATTCAATGTGATGCAAGGTGTAAATGAATTTGAGAAATGTGATGACTCAGACAATGATGACAGTGACTGTGTGATCATTCTAATATCAATCTTTGTCCTAACGAATTAGCTTAAGTAGAATTTTGATGCAAGGATGTGAACACCTAATTGCAAAGTCAATGGCCTGTTATCAATCACTAAGCTACCATTACGTAGGTTAGGTAAGGGTTGACTTATAGGATTATCAGCCTGGGACTTGTTAGCATAAAGCAATTTTCTTACAATGGACTGTTTTAACCCAACTCAATCAAACAAAGTAATACTATTTCGCATTTTCTAAATCAGTCGTTTAATCAATACTCAAAAAAACTGCGTTAACAACAGAGCAGACATAAGGTAGGCTAATCAGACATCTCCAAATGCTTTAATCAATGGTAAGGCGCCGCCAGGCTACGTTTCATCTTCGCGTCACTGTCAATGTCTAATCGTCGAAATTAAAACTCGCGCCTACATTAAGACCGGTTTGGGTTGAATTCTGGTCCAGAAACGATTGTTGCCTTCATTAAAATACAGAGAAAAGACCTCAAATACGAGCGGTCAGCTAAGCCGAAACCATTCTCGGAACAATAAGTGACGTCGCCAACGCCTAAAGAAAAACTTGACACTTACGGCAATAACATTGACAAAAGTGGTCTTTCCCGAATACTGGAGCCCTACGAGCGTCAGTTCCATCTCCTCCTTCCAAAAGAGGCTCTTAAACCAGTCCAATATTCTGTTGATTAAGGCCAGCATCTTGAAGGGTCACGAGACACTGACTGCAAAAACACTCGATTCGCTGTCACTCGTACTATGACTAAACAGCAGCACCCAAACACCGATAGACGAAAGAATACCCGATCACCCATAAGGGATCGGGGGACCCCTCCGACAAAAGAGCATCGCTTCGCCTTCCATTATCTGCACGATCTTTCACACACCTGATCTATAAGGTATCGAAGGTGAACCGTGTTAATTGGTTGGTTTTCTTCGTACCTTTCGCTCTGTCTTATGAGCTAGATGCGAAAATGGGATCTATTAGGTTTACTTGAACACCTTTACTGCTACAAAGTATCGCAGCGATTAACTAATAATAGCACGTGACTGTTAGTGGTCATGATGAGTGAACGCAATAGGGAAATATCTGAATTCAATGTAACATCTGGAGATTTTGCCCGAGCGCCGCAATCCAATGGCCAAAGTTCTCCGTAATTTATGTTACATTGATCACACACACAATATTTTACCAAGTAAATCAAAAAGACAATCACATCTACACGTAACTTCATGCAAGCAACGAAACTATTCACTGTGCTAAATAACTGGCGTTCATTTGTCTTTTCTGTCAGCCTGTCTCGTACATGGGGGAAGAAATCAAATATCGATGTTATCTCTTCAGATATATATATATATATATATATATATATATATATATATATACTATATATATATATATATATATAGAGAGAGAGAGAGAGAGAGAGAGAGAGAGAGAGAGAGAGAGAGAGAGAGAGTCTAAAAATGAACACAGTATAGTATATATAGTATATATATATATATATATATATATATATATATATATATATATATATATATATATATATATATATATATATATATATATACATACGCGTATGTGTGTGTTTGCGCGTGCGTGTGTGTATGTTTGAGAGAGTGTGTGTGTATTAACAATGTGTGTATGAGCAAAAGGATTCTAAATGCGTTACTCATTCTTCTTCTTCTTCTTCTTCCCAGCTTTTTCCCATTTTTATATGGGGTCGCCGTTTCGGATGAGCCGTTTCATCTATTTCTATCTTGCGCTTCTGCCTCATCAATTCCCTTCTCATGTAAATCTCCTCTCACACAGTCCTTCCATCTCTTTCTTGGTCTCCCTCTCTTTCTTCTTCCTTGCACCTCCACATCCCATAGTATGTCTCCCAGCGTGGTCCTCATCTCTCCTCAACAGGTGTCCATACCATCTCAGCCTCCCCTCCTGCACTTTCTTTGATACTTCCACCACCTTAGTTGACCCCCTTATGTAGTCATTTCTGATCCTATCCACTCTTGTTACCCCAGACATCCACCTAAGCATTCTCATTTCTGCCACATCCATCTTCTTCCGCTCTGCTTTTCTCATGCTTGCTGTTTCCGTACCATACAGCATTGCTGTTCTTACCACCGTCTTGTGAAATTTTCCTTTTAACCTAAGCGGCACTCTTTTGTCACAAAGAACTCCCGAGGCGCTCTCCAGTTGTTCCAGCCTGCCTGTACCCGATGTTTTACTTCTTCTTCCATACTTCCTCCAGCGTTAACAAAAGATCCCAAATACTTAAACTTATCAACTCTCCTTATTTGCTCTCCACCAAGCTGAATACTTTCCTCATCATCCCCCTCAGTGGTGGTACACATATATTCTGTCTTGGATCTACTTATTCTCATTCCTCTGTCCTCCAGTACTTGTCTCCATCTTTCCAATTTCACTTTCCAGATCTTCCCTGCTCTCTGCACACAGAACAATATCATCGCATACAATATGTTCCATGGTACTGTCTCCCTTAACTTCCTCTATTATAACATCCATCACTATGTTAAAGATAAATGGGCTCAGAGCCGACCCCTGGTGTAATCCTACTCTCACCTCAAAACCTTCTGTCTCCCCAACACTGCTCCTCACTCTGGTAAATACATTCCGGTACATCTCTTGTATCAATCGCACATACTTCTCTGGCACCATCTTCTCCCTCAAGCTCCTCCATACCTCTTGTCTCGGGACTCTGTCATAAGCCTTTTCAAGGTCAATGAATACCATATGTAGGTCCCTTTGTCTTTCCCCGAATTTCTCCATTATTTGCCTCAGACAAAATATACCATCTGTTTGTTCCCCTTCCCTTCATAAATCCCATCTGCTCTTTACCTATTTGTACTTCTTCTCTCAGTCTAGCATCTATCATCCTTTCCAGTATCTTCAAAGTGTGGGACATCAATTTAATGCCCCTATAATTACCACACTCTTGGACATCGCCTTTCCCTTTAAAAATTGGGATCAATATACTCCCACGCCACTCATTTGGTATCTTTTCCTGTTCAAGGATCTTTATCATAAGATCGTACAGTATATCCACTCCTTCATCTCCTAATGCTTTCCATGCCTCCACCGGTATCATGTCTGGTCGGTTGCCTTCCATTCTTCATCTTCTTCAGTGCATTTAGTACCTCTTGCCTAGAAAACCTCATTACCATGCCAATGTTCACTTGCCCATCCTCTCTTATTAGTCTATTATTTCTTCATTTAACAACTGTTCGAAATATTCTTTCCATCTCTTCACAATGTCTTCCTCCTTTCTAAGCACTACACCCTCTTGATTCTTTATTTGATTTGATGTGTGTTATATCTTTGGTGCTCTTATTTCTAGCCTTTGATAGCTTCTCATCATCTTCTTTAATCCTTCCTTTGTCCCCAGCTCATTATACACATCATCATACGACTTTGCTTTAGCTTGGGTTACCACCCTTTTCACCACCTTGTTTTTCTCTCTGTACCTATTTCTGTCTTCCACTGACTGTGACTCTTCCATCTTTTTCCCATCATGCGTTACTCATTCACTGATCAATAATCTCTCTCTCTCTCTCTCTCTCTCTCTCTCTCTCTCTCATCTCTCTCTCTCTCTCTCTCTCTCTCTAGAAGTAGGTGCCTGCCTATGTGTGTGCTCCCGTACACAAAAGTGAAGGCCATTAACACGAAAAATCATCATGCAACCAAGTGAACTCAGGTTCCAAGAAAGTAACTGGGTTCTTTACCTATCAAAACTCACCTTCGAAGGTCGCGCAGTTTTGACATTTCTGTTAATAATAATCAACGAAAACACGTTTTCTACGACACCACATTTAATCGAAAAGTATATACGGAGGAGCTCATGCTGTCCTCAGTTAACGATTTATTTGTTTATTTTTTATGAACGATATTTCTACTTATGACATCAAGACTTGATATATTGGTTAAACGCCTTATAGTAAACCCCACTAACACTAATATACAATATATATAAATATATATATATATAGTATATATATATATATATATATATATATATATATATATATATATATTTATATATATATACTAAGCCTTTTTTTTATTTAGAGGGAGTGGCTTCTTTCGAATTTCATCCAACTAGCCACAACCCACTCTAATCTCCCAACTACCAGGTACGTAATTATCTGCTTGGGTCGTTAGAGATATAAAAAGGGAATCACAATTGGACAAATAACATATATGTATGTGGTGTGTGTGTGTGTGTGTAATACGCCGTTTCCCCTAATTCATACATGAACTGCTGAAATGTGGATAACCCTTTGTGCTGAAAAGTTCCACAATAGTAGTAGCTGCTTCGTACACAACACAGCAGCCGTATCAGCAGCGCATCGAACCCGCTGATGTACGACGCATCGTGTTTGTCCCTGTGGAAAGAATAGAGAAAAAGCGCACAGTTTAGAGATGTCATGACGGATACCGAAAAACCAAGAAATGGCGTGAAACAGATATTTGAAAGGAAGGTCTTCAACACACACACACACACACATAATAATATATATTATATATATATATATATATATATATAATATATATATATATATATATATATATATATATAATATATATATATATATATATATATATATATATATATATATATAGTATTAGCGCGAAGGTCGAGCACGAAAACGTTCTATATTATTGTAATCCTTTATTTCATGCGTTTCGTAATAACTTCATTACATCTTCAAGGAATCTGTTAAATAATGAATAAAATTACTTTAAAAAATTACTCTAAAAATATATAGTATATGTATATATAACGTATAATATACACGAGACGAGAGAGAGAGAGAGAGAGAGAGAGAGAGAGAGAGAGCCATAAACTGTGTACGATTCCAAGAAAAGATGGCGCCTCTTTGTCTCTGGCGATATAAATCTCACGGTCGAGTGAACTCACGTGATTTTTTCATTCTAGTCCCACCTCCCAGTCTATATAGGACCAGTGGTAATATACTACATACATTACTGCAAAATTTATACTCAATAAAATGAGTCATTTTTAATGGAATTTCAAATCACTGCAATGTAATGCTGGTTTGTCAAGAATATGCAATGCATTATTTAGTTTTAAACGATGCTTTTGAAAACAGCACGTGGTCTGTATCTGTAGAAATATTGCAATGCATATTTTCTGATGCATTACTTTTTTTTAAATTTAAGTTTATTTTCAATAAAATAAAGCAGTCCATTTGATCGAATTTTTTTCTCAATAAGAACAAATATAAATAAATATTCTTCTCCTCTCTCCATTTATACACAACAAATTCTTTTGATTAACTCATTTAATTTGTTATTTTTATTTGGTTTTCTAATAACTTTCTGTAACGTCTTTCGCATGAACATCATATTCTTTGGAGGCTTGAATTTCCTTTACATAATAATAATAATAATAATAATAATAATAATAATAATAATAATAATAATATAATAATAATAAAATAATAATAATAGCACGAGTCACTAAATCCACAGTGGTGTAGATATAAATACATTTTAGAAATATATATATATATATATATATATGTATATATATATATATATATATATATATATATATATAATATATATATATATATATATATATATATATATATACAAGAGAGCTTTCAAGAACCTGCTCGATTCTCTTTCTCAATATTTCTAAAATATATTTTTACACCTACACCACTAGGGAATTTTTCACCAATAATAATAATAATAATAATAATAATAATAATAATAATAATAATAATAATAATAATAATAATAATAATAGAAAAGTAAATCCACAATAGTATGTCTGTTTGATTTTGTTATTTAAAATACAAAGCAAAAAGCTTTCGATACTATTGTGGATTTACTTTTCCATTTTATTGACTCATATGATTATGAGTTTTCTTTGAATAATAACAATGTCATAACCTAACAATATGATTACTTTCCATCACTGCGTTAACGACAATGTAGCTACCGCTCTGTTCGGCCGTTTCGAAAGATATTGCCGGTCGACACTCGGTCTTCAGTAGGCCTCCTCTAAGCAAACAGGATATAGTAGGCTGCTTCAGTAAGAGAATGTACAGGGCTTTAGGCCTACGAAGAGCAAAGAGACTCTACTCTAGATAAACTCCCCTGTTTACCAATAGCTGTCAATCATATTTACCTGGTGGTGATGGCTGATTGGGTATCCAGTCACAAATTTCATACGCAATAAGAAATGGTTGAAATGATCATCTTTATTTTGACATTCTCTAACATATAACCACTATTACTTCTTAAAAATATTTAATATTCTATATTACATTTACTATTGCTATTCTGGTGTTATCGTCTTTATTATTATTCCCTAAAGCTTTATTCTATCATTAAAGCAGATACTAACATATAGCAACCCTCAGCCTAAGTGGTTCAATAGAGAAATTAAAAATAAAATATGATAGACAGATTGCACAAAGCAATGAATCCACACCCAACACCAGAAGAAGCAAGCAGGCATAAAGAGCTCTGTAGAATGGTGGACATGACAAAAATGGTCCAAGAGAAAAGCCAGGAAATTATAGACCAATTTGTCTAACGTCGGTCCCTTGTAAGATTTTTGAGTCCATAATTGCAGATCAAATTGTAGATCACATTGATAGTAACAACCTGTTGTTCAACAGTCAACACGGCTTCAGACAAAACAGATCCTGCCTTCAAACCTCTTGGGTTTTTTCCATAACATGCTTGGTATTTACTCTACTCAGATTTCCAAAGGACCTTTGACAAAGTTCCACGCAAGAAACTAATGAAAAAAGTTAGAGCTTTAGGAATTGTACGAGAAACAGCAGACTGGATCGAAGACTGGCTAACTAATAGAAAACAGAGTCGTAATAAACGGTGAAGAATCAGAATGGGCAGATGTGACAAACGGAGTTCCTCAGGGTTCTGTCCTTGGCCCGCTTTGTTTTTGGTTTATATTAATGACACTGATGTAGGATTAACTAGCAGGATAGCCAAATTTGCAGACGACACCAAACTAGGTGTAAATGCAGCGGACCCAGAGACAGTAGAAAGTTTAAGAAATTATCTAAAGACAATAGGAGAGTGGTCAAAAAGATGGCAAATGCCTTTTAATGTGGATAAGTGTAAAGTGTTACAAATAGAAACAAACAACCCTCATACCAACTACATGGGAATGACATAAATTGCGTAGAACAAGAAGACCTTGGCGTCATTATTACCAAAGACTTAAATCCACAAAACAATGCATAAAAGCTGAAAAGAAGGCACAGAAACTAGTGGGATATATAAAGAGGCAGTTCAAATACAGAAACAAGGAAACGGTGCTGCAGCTCTATACATCAGTAGTTAGACCTCATCTTGAATATGCAGTACAGTTTTGGTCACCAAGACTAAGAAAGAACATAAATAGATTAGAAGAAGTACAAGCAAGAGCCACAAAGTTAATTCCATCCATCAGGCAAATAGGTTACCAAAGACGACTGGAGAGCTTAGACACACGACGATTGCGATGACAACTTGTAGAAACATTCAAAATATTAAGAGGCATAATAAAAGTCGATAGTAACCTATTTACGTTAAACGAAAACCAGGCAAGAAATAATGGATGGAAACTAGAACTGAAGAGCTACAACACTGCACATTGTTGGAACTTCTTTACAGGCGAGACATGTGAACAGAATAAACTGCCACCAGTTGTAAACAACCGTGTGGAAGAGTTTAAAATAAAGCTAGACAAAATCTTTAGGACACTAATGATTAAAAAACCTGCTCCTTGAAACAAGTGAGCACACGATGTCTCCTCGGATGGACTAATAAGTCTTCGAGACAGCCTAATCCTTGTAACTCCTAGTAACTCTCTCTCTCTCTCTCTCTCTCTCAGTTTCATATGCACACAAAATCCATACAACCTCCAGACAAATCAACGTCCCACAGAAAAGTTGCGCTTCATATAGCGCTAAGCTGCAGGTCTGGATTCATTTCACAAAAACAAAAGGAAAAATCGAATGTAAATACGCGTTAAAATCCACTAACCAATCACTGTAAAAGCAAAAAAGCTCGAAATTTCCTCTCTCGAGGAAGACGATTTAAGAAGCATACGTAAATAGCTCCCAATAACCGGGACATTTTTAAATCAACAACACAAAACGAGTCCTTGAAATGACACACGAGAAGCTACGTTCCGCACGAAAATAAGTGGAAATTCATCTGATAGCAGGAAATCGAGGAATATCTACCGTACGTAATCAATACTCCAAGACTTACTCATTCGAAGACAGAACTTCAGCCTTGAATCAATAACACTGGAAAGAAATAAACGGAAGTTTTCGGTAACATTTGATCATTATACTCTTATCTGCACTGCTAATTAACCCTATAGCAGCCATGGATACGTCTGGTCTGGCGATGGCATAATAAAACCGCCCCTATGTCATTAAGAATTACTTGGCTTTCACAGAATGTCTGGTCAGTACAAGTGTCCTTGTGCTCACGCGGTTGTTGGGATTATTGGGAGGCATCGATCAGAACGGGGAATGGAAGGTTACCGTGAGAGAGAGAGAGAGAGAGAGAGAGAGAGAGAGAGAGAGAGAGAGAGAGAGAGAGAGAGAGAGACCAAAGTTACCTAAGGTGTCATCAATTATATTACTCCGCGGACAGATCAACTTTAGAACTTTATCTAAATATTTCTCATATAGAATTGACGGGTATTTTTTGGGGAGAGAGAGAGAGAGAGAGAGAGAGAGAGAGAGAGAGAGAGAGTTACTTAAGGTGTCATCAATTATATTACTCATTGAACTAACTTTAGAACTTTATCTAAATATTTCTCATATAGAATCGACGAGTATTATTTTTGTGGAGAGAGAGAGAGAGAGAGAGAGAGAGAGAGAGAGAGAGAGAGAGAGAGAGAGAGAGAGAGAGAATGGGGGACGAAGAGGGAATCAATTACATTTCTCCTAGGACACATCAACTTTTAAACGCTATATAGATACTCCTAATGTAAAATCGACGGTTTTTTTTTTTTTTTTTTTTGAGAGAGAGAAGGACGGGGGACCAATTATATTTCTCCAAGGACAAATCAACTTTCGAACGCTATATAGATACTCCTAATGTAAATTCGACGTGTAATTCTTTTTCCACAATAAATTGTTTTCTCTCTCTCTTTAGCAAACAATTCAGGACATGACTTACCGCCAGTCATTCGCCTGGAACAAATTTAGAAGAATGTATCATTTTATCTTATTTATTTTTTCTTTGCTTGTGCAGAACTTATCCTTCATGTTGTCTACGTCCAGGATAATTCAAAGTAATTCGGGTACAGAGCAAGAATAGTTTAAAAAATTAATTGTATGATGAAACTTCTGTTCAAGTTCTCCACATTCTGGTATTTCTTTCAGTATTATTTGAAAAAGTAATCTGATTTTAGTATAGTTCAGAACATTACCCAATTGCTTCATGTTTAAAGTATTTATTTAAAGTTCTTCTCTTAAAATCATTATTATAAATATAATCCTTTGAATTCAGAAATTTTTGTTAAAAGTCCCTCATTTCCAGGAATACGTCAACCATACAGGAATGACCAAGAAAGTGATTCCTTTCCAGGATTGTTTGTATGGTATTTTCACGTTGCATGGAACCAGTGGTTATTCAGCAACGGGACCAACGGCCATACGTGACTTCCGAGTGAACTTTTATCACCAGAAATACACATCTCTAACCCCTCAGTGGAATGCCCTAGGATTGAACTCGCGACTACCAAGGTGGCATAGAGCCATTCGCTTACAATCGCTTGCAAGCAAATTGTGTACGATCATTCCCGGAAGAATTATTTTGGCATGCAGTTACTCTCTCGCGCAGGAATCTGTAAACGGCGAACAGAATGCTCCTCCTCCCTTCAGTCATTTATAGAGAAAGCGAAGCCAATAAGTCGGGAGGTGTCAAAAGGGATCTCTCTCTCCCGTGCTATATTTGGCATTATCTTGCATAGGATGGATACATGAGCCGTGTGACAATATCACACCTTTCGGTTATGGGGACGCGCCTACGCTTTGCACGGCAAATTATTCTTCCCTTCTTTTATTACTATTATTATTATTATTATTTGGGAAAAACTCTCCATCACGAGAGTATATACAATGTTCTACGGGGTCCACAATAATAAAAATGTTAAAAATGCGTGTATAATTTATGAACAATTAATAAAAGCTTTCGAACCCTTCCCTGGGTACATCTTGGACTGAAGATGAACCCAATGAAGGGATCGAAAGCGTTTATAAATTGTTTGTAAATTATACACGAAATTTTAACATTATTATTATTTTGGATCCCTTAGAGCATTATTATTATTATTATTATTATTATTATTATTATTATTATTATTATTATTATTATTATTATTATTATTATTCAGAAGATGAAACCTATTCGCATGGAGGAGGTAAAGGGAAATATAGAAAGAAGAGATCCCAGTCATTAAAAAAGAAGAAAAAGATCCATAAATTAATAGATTAAAATGTATTACATACAAGGAGAAAAATATTAAGGTAGCAACTTCTCTTGAACTTCTGTAGGTGCATTTACTGCATATTGCCATCATTATTATTGCAGCAAAATGAACACACAATAACGAGAATAGTTTGTGGAGAAAAAAAAGACCACAACAGCCTTCTAGTAATACTAAAGCCAGTTACAAGATACCTACCATTGAAGAAACAAATAAATAGTAATGTACGAGTATACGGAGAGCTTTCGGAAATCTGTAGAGATTTATTTTAAAACGAGCTTGATGGCACAACCATCCTCAAACTGCAGAGGGCCACAGGTAGCAAAATATGGCGACCGTGACAGGATCCGAACCTGCAATCTTCAGGTAATATTTCACTACCTGTGGTGGAGGAACTGTGTTGTTCCTGTTTGACAGCAGACTTGCTGTTGCCTGGACTCTGGGTCATCTGTGTGTTTTTTGGAGATGTTCCTGTTGGCTGTCATAGGGTGGGGTTTTCAATGATCGTGCAGCAGTTCAATGGTGTTTGTCCTCTCGGACCCTTCGTGGTTTTGACATCTCTGTGTAGATTGTCGTGGTGTTTTTGTACTGTACGAGGTTATGTTGAATGTAATTCTCCAGATAATGTTGTATTGTTACCATGTTATTTTGTACAAGTAATTTGGTATTCATGCTACTTAATTTGTTATATTGTTACCCTATTAGCTATGTGAATTTATGTTGCTTAAGTATTTCCATGTGTGCAAATATGCTGCTTAAGTATTTCCATATTGTGTGCAATTTATGGAGGTTGTTATACCATTATATTATTTGATGCTGTTGGCGCATTTGTTTATGCTGTTTTGATTTTTGTTTCTGATGTAGCTAAAGTATTTAACTTAAGTGTTGTTAACTGGAGTTTGATATGTTTACTGTTTATTTTTGCTGCATCTGTTATTGACTCATTTGCTATTTAATTTATTTTGGTAATGTAATTAATTTTGGACCAAACCTGAGTCACTTGTATATATGTGAATAATTTAAGTTAATAAAGTAGTTTAAGGTAATTTTGCTGTTTTGCTGAAGTCCTTTTCCCGTTGTTGTCCCATCATCATTTTTTTTTGAACCTGTATGGAGCCCATAGCTGTCCATAACAATATATATATATATATATATATATATATATATATATATATATATATATATATATATATATATATATATATTAATAAAAAAAAGCCGTTTCCCTAAAAGGAGGTAACTTTTTGCACGATGCTTATTCATGATTTAGCAACTAAAGTATGAATGCTGTAATGATCACTGCAACATTCATACTTAAGTTGCTAAATCATGATTAAACAACCTATGCAGAAAAACTCCCTATCAACTGTTGCTTCTTGCAACCCAAAAATAAAAGAGAAAGAGAGGCTGATCAGCAATTCTGAACCATCTCTCTTGCAAGCTCTCGAACTTCCTGGAAATTATGGCCTCCCTTCCAGTAGCTCTTTCAAAGACTCCGTCCAGCCTTTTCTAAGTCCTCTTTTCCTTCTATATCCTAACACTTCTTAATTATACACTTTCTATTTATCTATTTATTGCTTACCTACCTATCGTTCTCTATTTCTTTACACAGTACCAACTTAATTCTAAATGGTCTGATCAACCTTTACTTCTTTTACATATCTACATTTCTTTTTGTACCACATATACATTAAAATACAGGAGTGTTGACTCAAAAATATATAGATGCGCGTGTGTGTGTGTGTGTATGTACTATGTATGTATAGAGGTACTCGCCGCATCTACTATACAATCTTTCCTCTATGAGTCAGTTCCATTATCCATTGAGATATCAAAACAAGAGCACTCTCCCAGCATTGGGAAATACCTTGAAAACAGTCCACAGTCATCAGTGTCATGAGAACCCAACATCTCAAACTTCACGATGTCGTTTGCTGGTGTTAAAGAACAGTTGTTATTAATTCCCATAAATCCCTAAAATAGACGATGAACCAACCAGCGTCTTTTTACCATCCATTTCACAAACCTATACTACTACAAGGCCTTCTTCCACCTCCCTCACTCTCACACCCCCCCCCCACACTACCCCCTAGACTTTCTTCTGCTGAACAGCAGCTTAGTCCCCCATCTCCAAATCACCTCCACTGATCCTTTTTGATCTCCTACTAGACTCTCTCTCTCTCTCTCTCTCTCTCTCTCTCTCTCTCTCTTCCCTGTTACGCTTGCCAGGCAAACACTTCAAAGGCTAAGAACTCCAAAGGGCTAAGAGCTCCTTTTGAGAACTACACACGAAGGAAGCATAAACAAAAGATATTAAATCAATAACGGGAACGTGGAACGTCGAAAGTAGTAAGGAAAATACGTTCAAATCGACTTGCAAGTTTACATAGAAAAATATTTTCATTTTGTCCAAAGAACTTAAGGATAACTCGAGATTCATTCACAGCATAAACTCAATATTCACACAAAGTATAAACTTAAAGGGATAATCAAACAAATTATGTCCATCTTTCCACCAGTAATACTACGCTGTTAACAAAATTATTTTCTTCTTAGACAGGCATTATGACAATTCGTACAGATGACACGAAGTCTTGCTGTCTCCTTTATGGAAGAGACACTTGGCATACTAAGTTCTATTACTAAAGTACTTGAAAAAAATTTCATATAAAAGAAAAACCTGAAAATGCCAATAAATTTCAACATTTAGAAGGAAACTGCTAATGTAAGAAATGTTTACTCATTATTAACACGGGCAAAAAAAATAAATGACAAAAAACACTACTGGTACTATAATATATATATATATATTATAGTATATATATATATATATATATTATATATATATATATATATATATATATGGGGATACAATCCACAGTGAAGTAAATTCCTCTTGTAGTTTAAAATATGTATTACTTGTATAGGATTAAAGCTACGACCATCAAACTGTGGTCTTGTTCACTAAAGTTTTAATCCTATACAAGTAAATACATATTTAAACTACAAGAGGAATTTACTTCACTGTGGATTGTATCCCCATTTACTTAGAGGTACGACATAGTACCTGGCTTCTGCATATATATATATATATATATATATATATATATATATTATGTATGTATGTATGTATGTATATATATATATATATCATATATATATATATATATATATATATATATATAGTAATCATTCCAGGTAAGTTGGACAACAGCAAATAAAATGGGTACGAAACAAGGCCTTTTTCTATTGACACTGCTGGCAGTTATAAGCTTTTGCTATTACCTTTCTTATTCAGTTTTTATCTAACACTGGCCCTGTATGTCAAACAGGCTACAAAGGCTGGCATAACAGTAAAAATTGACTAGACTTTGACTTCCTTACAGCCAAAGAAACAAGGCTGGTAATCCTTGGAGAGAAGTACAGATAATATATGCTATTATTCGTTGTAAAACTTCTAAGTCTGGTCCAAATGATGTAACCACTTGCTGTAAAGTCTTTGGTATAGCAAGACGAGTGTGAAATAAGTTAATAATCCAAAAAAGAACACCAGCAAATTCCAGGCTCTAATAAGAATTTGCTAAAAGAACATACAGTGGTTAATTCCTTATTTATATATATATAATGGTTAGTTCTTTATATATATATATATATATATATATATATATATATACATATATTATCTATATATATATATAAGGAACTAACCATTATATATATATATATATATATATAATATATATATATACATACACACACATATATATACAATGTATATATATATATATTATATATATATATATATATATATATATATATATATAGTATTATTGAATAAAAGCCTTGATTGAGCAGGCACACGAAATCTTAAGAACAAAAATAAAGTATGCACGTATTTTACGTGGCTGGCCACATCATGTCTGTTTAATTAAATTGTAAGTCTGTTCAATTTAATTCCAAGTCGTAACAGTCTTATAAAAGTCAACAGTTTGCTCTTGAAAAATGTAAGACTGCAGACACTGACTTACAGACAATTCAAAGAGGCAAAATTAGCTTTATTAACCATAAAAGTCTACGGGGGTCGTGCTGTCGCGTCCAGTGTTTATTTATCATTACAATTCCAAACGTCATCCGTGGGGGGGAATTAATGAAGGCTAATCTTGGACATGGAATATACAAACTCCATCATGACAAATGGGTAGTGGGTTAGGAATCTGGGAAAAGGAGTAAAACTACTTTCAATATTATCTGTTTTTGTTAAGTCTGTTGTCTGTCTGTTTCTCCACCAGTGATGAGTCTCACAGTACGCTCACGTGAATGCAGAAAATGGGTGCGTATGTGTATGTGTATGTGTATGAGTATGTATATATATGTATGTGTATATAATATATATATATATATATATATAATATATATATATATATACCCCTTATATTTCTCTTCTAGGTAATTAATAAAGCCATTATATTCAAATGGAAAAAAGTATGATAGTATAAGTAAACACGTTTAAAAAATAACACGATACATACACACACACACACACACATATATATATATATATATATATATATATATATATATATATATATATATATATATATATATATATATATATATAATATATATATGTATATATTGTGTGTGTGTTTGTGACCAATATGTAAACCTTTGATGTGAATAAGCTAGTAACAAAAAACTATTAACTAAAATCCATTAAAAAATGTAGTTTCACATCACTATTTAAATATAACAGTTATGTCATTCATTAATAATAATAAATGCCTTTTAATTTTTTAAAATGACTAGTTTTTACCTAGCCGTGTGGGACATCCTTTATTCGGCAGTTTTTTTTATTTAAAGTTGACAGTTAAAAAGACGCCTCTACAGTGCAATTATCGGATATTTAAAAAATCAGTATATCTAAAATCAAGTACTAAATCTATTAGTATTATCTTCTTTTAATGGCCAGTATCGATTTTTTAGTTTGCACCAGATTAGATTCGTAGATCATGTAACAGATTACCATTAAACCGCAATGTTTTGAAATAATGAACAAAATTCATCGACTTCTTACAAATATGTTTCTACCGTAAAGTCTTCTTATTCTAGTCTGTATATTATGTCATTATAAATGCAAGCTTAGTTTGAAATCGAAATAGGAAAAATATAATTAAATCAGCCACTAGGTCCATCAACAATCAGATTATCAAAATTGTCATTATAAACGAAAGTTTTATCTGTCATCGAAGTAACTAAAACATTAGTAACTCAGCCACAAAGTCTATTAGGGTAAGCAGTCTTCAACTTAATGAAAATATTTTCGACTTCTGATTTTCTGTTTTTATCATTTATAATAAACTCAGCAATTTTGGTTAGACTGAAAGGGTGATACAACAAACATACGATTCTTATTAACCTTATCCCTCATCACCATTATTACAAATCACTTTATTGCAAAGATTACTTTGAGTATTCATCTTTACTTGTAAAAGCTAGATCATTTGTCAGGCATTATTAATACGACATGTGGCCTAGTTAACTATTCCGGAAGTCTTACATACTGGTGTACAAATTTTCTAATGACAAGCATATCCGATATCTGAGATGGCTGGAGACGTTTTACGACGCTATTTTGACTCTTACTTATATTGATTAATACAGGGAGTATATTATGGCAATGTCGAATAAAGCAATCAACACTTCAGAAATTAGGAAAAATAGATACTACAGTACAGTGTTGAAATATATAAGGAAAGGATATTTAGTAAAAGCATTTTCACTCACTCACTCAAACAAACCCACATACACACATATATGTAGCTATATATATGTATATATATATATATATATATATATATATATATATATATATATATATATATATTATTGTTCAAGATTTTAAGCCAGAAACAAGGAAAGTAAAGTCTTTTACCATTTTCATGCATCTTTGTAAGCATTCATTCTCTCGAAAAGCTATCTCTTTTCCCACTGGCTGTCTGAATTACCTCCTACAGAGACGAGGATTTAAAAGGATCAGAGCCCAGCGGCTCGTTCTCAGCGCAGTAGACCTAAAAGAGGTCATAGCTCCTCACCTTGTGCCCTGCAGACGCCACCTTTTCCCCTTTCTGCTTCCCCTGCTCTCCTCTGGGAAATCCCAAGTATTTCTTTAAATTTCCATAGTGCACAGAAGCATCAAGGAGAAGACTATGTTCAAACCCCCCAGGACGGTCAGGTACTGTGAGAGTAATTCCAGTTCAGCCATGGAATTGTTTACCTTTGTCTGTATTTCATTTCCTTTTTCCAAGGCGACTTGTTTAGTTTCTCATTTCCCCCCCATCTGGGTTCCATTCTGTGATTACTCCCCTTGTGATACTAGTGAACATCCCCCTAGTAAATTCAAGCAACGAAATAGTTTTCTTTGTGTAAATTCCCAGTCATTTCATTTCCCCATGAGTGGCCTGTAACTTTTTGATTGAAAGAAAGTAGTGTGTAACGTTCCCCCTTGTGTGCACCCCCGCCTTATGCCAGTGTCCTCTCTTTGCAGACAAACACCGTGCCTCATTGAGGTAGAAATTGGAAACCCTTGGAGCAAGCTTGCATTTTCAATCCGTTTGCACAAAATTTCTGAACGCCATGTCTGGATTGCCACAGCCCGTGTTCCGGTGGATTGACCAATCGATCCCCCCTATTAGTCTCCTAGACCTTTGTAAATTCATGTAAATACAGTGCATTTAAAACTAAAGTCCAGCTTTTATGTAAATTCCTCCTTCCTCAGTAATATCGGCCTTATGCCTTAGTAGTTTTTTTTCTTTTTGTTCTGATCTCTCGTCCTCCATTCAAGGCCAAATTTTTCAGTGTTAACTACATTTTCTAGAGGTGAACGAGCAAAATTAGAATAATATATATATATATATATATATATATATATATATATATATATATGTGTGTGTGTGTGTGTGTGTGTGTGTGTGTGTGTATGTTATATGTATATATCTAAATAGGCAGAATCCACATATGGAGGGTGTACCCTTTGCTAAACGCAGTAGTTCCCTGAAACCAATCAACTACACCCTTATTTTTCTCCGAAAGGAGACGTCAAGAGAGTCAGGAGGGACGAAATAATTTTTTTTTCATCCTGTATCAACAACATGGAGATACAGCTTTGCCAGGTGAATGAAAACATCAGACGGCACCCTTGCCCAGGAGCATTTTTGAATTCATTCTCTAGCTTGCTGTATCTTGTTGTTTACATTAATGCCTATATACTTACATATATATATATAACATATAAATATATATATATAAATATATATATATATATATATATGTATATATATATGGTATGTATATATATATATATATATATATATATATATATATTATATACTTAATTTATATTCATATCACATTCGTACTGCTACAGAAATAGCCACCAGACCGCTGCTACCTACCTCACAGAAGTAGAAATCTAGCCAGATCCTTGTCTTATAGTCTAGACAGTTACCTGTCTCTACTGTTTTATCAATACCGTAGAAACAATACTCCTATCCTATCGAGTCTGCCAGCTGACTTACTACTGTTTTTTTTTTTTTTTTTTTTACGACACCAAGTCATCTGACTCAGCTTTGGGTAGCTGTCCCATAGATATTACTAGAAATCTGTATATATATATATATATATATATATATATATATATATATATATATATATATATATATATATTATATATCTCACACACTGCTACATACGCCCTTTATCCATTTATTCACTTCACAGTGGAAGAGCGAGTGGCTTTATATGACTTTAGATAATACTTAGTTTTTTTTTTTAACTTGTTGGTATTAGTAAGTTGAAGAAACTTTATGGAGTTGCAGCTGAATTAAATACATTTGGGCTAAGGTATGTTCACTATGTACAGTTATTACTGATTTCTGAATGATTTGTTATTTATTTTTAATAGAAAATGCCCAAGGTCAACGCCCGGGCCCTTGTACGCAAGTTGGGAGTTGAGAAGTTTACCGGCTGAAGAGGAGGAGGAGGAGGAGGAGGAGGAGGAGGAGGTGTGGTGGTGTTTTTATATGGTGGGTTGAATGTATGACGATATTTAAATGCAGCGCAGAGCACTTTCTACTTCATGGCAATGACCAGGAAGCCGAGCAGTCAGTCACAGCTTCGACAGGAGTCAATACTGCCGGTCTCGTTTCAAACAATTCATTGGTCACTTTCCTTGCTTTTTTTTTTTTCTGCTACTTTTTTACCTTTCTACTTCGCCGAACACCCAAAATGTATCTAGGCAGTGGGGCAGATGGGATAAGTAATTGTACAGAAAGTGCCAAAGGAAAGTCCTTCTTGAACTGAATGACTCACTCACTCTATTGTTCTTTCATGTTTCCTCAATTTTGTAAGGTTACGTCCACATTGCAGTATAAAACATCAAACGTCCACATTGCAGCATAAAACATGATAAACACACGTCAGCTACTTATCGCCCACACATCACAAACAGGTTAAATACACGTCAACAATTTGCTACTATAGTAGATTCACATCAACCGTGCATCTGATGCCTAGGCCCGTCCCTTGCGACGCTCCTGATTGGCTGTTGATAAGCCAATCACGGGCTGGAAACTCTCAGTATCTCTCGAGAGAGAGTTCACATAGGCAGGATGTATGCTCCATCTCCTGAGGGATACGTCTTTCAAATGTATCCCTCAGGAGAGGTGGAACATACATCCTGCCTATGTGAACTCTCTCGAGAGACTGAGAAGTTCCGGCCCTGTGATTGGCTTATCAACAGCCAATCAGGAGCGTCGTAAGGGACGGGCCCTAGACATCAGGTGCACGGTTGATGTGAGTCTACTATTATAGGTTGAAGCAATGCGTCACATGATTGTCCAGCTTTTGCCAAATGATCGTTCTCCAATTATGGTCGTTGACTTGCTTCCAACCTGTCAGTGATATATTTGCGCAGATTTATCAGCGTGTTTTTTTTTCTCCTGTAGGACAGACGCACTCGAATGGCCACGAGCGCATGCGCGCCAACTGCAGTTACAAGACTTGCCTGGCTAACGTCCTCTGAATCTCACCACAAGAGATCGTGATCAAGACGCTGTACAGTTATTATTGTTATTGTTATGTTTGTTTGTTTGTTTGTATGGTGTTTTTACGTTGCATGGAACCAGTGGTTATTCAGCAACGGGACCAACGGCTTTACGCGACTTCCGAACCACGTCGAGAGTGAACTTCTATCACCAGAAATACACATCTCTAACCTCTCAGTGGAATGCCCGAGAATCGAACTCGCGGCCACCGAGGTGGCAGGCCAACACCATACCGATCACGCCACTGAGGCGCTTAATTGTTATGGGTATTATTACTATATAGACCACGAAGCTATTCATACGGAACAAGCCCACAGAGCATAAACTCGAAAAACAAGCTTCCAAAGGGTATATGTCGTTTATTTGAAAGGAAATACAGAAAGAAGAGAAATCAGTTTAAGAACAGAAAAATTAAAATATATAAAATGTAAGTAAAATATTATAATACAAGAATTGTTTTACGGTAATAGTGCTTCGCATCTTCGCTTCAACTGCACAAAAGGCTCTAAAGGCTCTCATGCGCGCTTCCAGGAGGACTCGGCGGAAAATGAGTATGATTTCCGAGTTCTGATATGCTGGTTGCAACGATATCCATTGGATCTCTGCATTGTTTTTATGTCAAATACCTCAAATTCGAAGCAATCATTTCATTTCTGCTTAATTTCTCATTCATTTACACTACAGTTGCTCATATTTTGCATAATGAAAGCAAGTGATCTGATATAAGCGCCCGAAGTATATGCGCGCGTGTTCATTAATAATATGGTCTGATTTTGGCTGAAAAGATATTTTCAACATGACAATGCCCAGAGAGTTAAATTCTATTTTTAGTCACAGCGAGCACATTGCTGTACCAAATTAACCGCATCTGAAGAGTCTATTGCAAACAAAGAATTTTCTTCATCTTGGCATCAATAAATAATCGTCACCTTTATATTGACACGAGCGTCCACCAATAAACATTACAGCATACTGCTCTATCGGAAATTTTATCTTGGTACCTATATATTTTAATGCTCTCTCTCTCTCTCTCTCTCTCTCTCTCTCTCTCTCTCTCTCTCTCTCTCTCTCTCTCTCTACTTGTACACCAGATATAAGTACTTTCAAAATAAATATTGACTATTATCATGTATAAACTTTTAAATAAAAATATGGACCTACGTTTCCCAAGAATGAGCAATTACTGACATAAGTAACACTGAAATGTATGTAATCACAATTTTTAAGTGGATAGAGAATTTTGACTTTGCCCCACTCTCTCTCTCATAAGCACACACATGGTACTTTCAGACTAGAGGAGAGAGGGGGGTGTGTTGGGGGGGGGGGGGGGATGCTCCCTACTAGAAGCAGGGAACGAAGCACAGCCTCCTGTCACCTGGCGACGAGCGATCCGTGACCTTCACTCGTACCTTTTTATGCACTTTTGTTCTCAAATATCTCCGTAACATTCACCTCTCCATTGTTTAAAAGCTCCGCTGTCGGGACACGTATACCTTAGGCTAAGACGCGAATGGAATAAAAAAAATAATAATTCACTTACGAAACATGAAACTAACCATCTTTCGACAATTTTATATCTAACATTTTTCAACTTGGGTATTATAAAATAAATATCCGGTATATGGAGATTCTAGGGTGAGACTTGATTCGAGAGTATGGAAAAAGGGAGGTACTGAAAGCGACCCGTCCGTCTACTTTAGCGTAAAGAATCTCAGCAGAATCTATAGACCTTGGGCAGAATAAGGCTAACGTCCTCTTGCTGCGGCTTTATAATGGAAAAAGCAGCTATATAGTCCAAGGGCACAGGCGCCTCTTGACCTCTCTCTCTCTCTCTTCTTCCTTCCTTCTCTCTCTCGTCTCTCTCTCTCTCTCTCTCTCTCTCCTTACCCTTCTTCTATGGCCATGACCTCCTGCCTATGTGAACTCTCGAGAGAGACTGGTGGTTTCTAGCCCTGTCATTGGCTTATCAACAGCCAATCAGGAGCATTATAAGGGACTAGCCTAGACATCAAATGCACGGTTGATGTGAATCTACTGTAGCTCCGATGAGGTCCCCGGGAAATATATGACTTAAAATGGGAGGTTATACGAAACATATCAAAGAAACTCTCTCTCTCTCTCTCTCTCTCTCTCTCTCAGATTTTTTTCACGTGTCTGTATCTGTATGGTGTTTTTTACGTTGCATGGAACCAGTGGTTATTCAGCGACGGGACCAACGGCTTTACGTGACTTCCGAACCACGTCGAGAGTGAACTTCTATCACCAGAAATACACATCTCTCACTGCTCAATGGAATGCTCTAGAATCGAACTCGCGGCCACCGAGGAGGGACGCCAACACCATACGAACCACGCCAGTGAGGTGCTTTCGTTATTTGTAATAATCTATAAAAAATCTATATCGTTTGACGAAAAAACTACTTTAGTAGTGAAGTAATTAAAGGAATTCACAGAAGTTTCCTAGACTGTTAATGAAACTTGTGTCAGAGTGGGAAATTCCATTTAAAAGCTTATTAAGATTTTACTGTTATTTTTGGGGGGCTCGACTGTAACTAACCCCCAGGGGCTAGTACTAAACACGGCAAAATACATTGGACGCCCCAATCCCTAGTGGTTTTCGTATTCACGTAAATTAATCAATCAGTCTGTTGGTTCGGGCAGAGGTCAGAGATCCACAACAGGCTGTCCACAGTAGCGAGCATGCCTGTCTGACACTTTCCGCTTTTTTATATTCTCTCGCTTCAGAAGCAGTGTTATCAGATAGTCGCATCGTTCTGGCTCCATACTCGGTTGGTCAGTATAGAGGAACACGTTATGGGAACAGCGTTTGCCCGTCGGGCAGTGCCCGCTAGAGCGAATAGTCCTTAAGGTGCGTCCACACGGTCGAACAATGTCCGACGAACAAACATTGTTACCATATCAAAGGCGAAGCAGGATGACGTCATAAGCGTTGAAACGATGGTAGTAGATCTGGCAACAAACAGTGATACCAGATGAGGTTGTATAGCACTGTTTTTACTCTGCTCACAAGACCGGCAGACAATTGTTAATTGGTAACAATGTTTGCCCGTCGGACATTGTTCGACCTTGAGGACGCACTTATATTAGAGAAAGGGTCCTCGTTTGGTAGAGAGATCAGTCTTCATCAACGCGCGGCCTTTATCGGTTACAAGAGCACGTCTTTTGCGAAGCAGCTCGTTTCAACTCGGCGTCAAACTGCACAACAAGTGGCTCATAATCCCTTTGTATATTGTGTTATATTGAAATCTTGCGCGTCGTCGAAGTCATGTCAAACCATAATAAATAAACGCAACTTCAATTTCCTTGCCAATATTGGCTGCTTGGTGCAAAGTCTGAGGGGAATATGTTAAAAAAAATAATAATAATTTTTCACTGGGTATGATCTCGACACCTCACAGGAAACCTGCAAAGCTTCAATATAGAATTTAGGCCAAAGGGACCTATGAGGTCATTCAGCACGAGCACGAAACAGAAATTGACAGCAAAAGGTTTGAAAGGTGTAACAGGAGGAAAATCTCTTAGTTGCACCACGAATCAATTGTTAAGAGAGAGAGAGAGAGAGAGAGAGAGAGAGAGAGAGAGAGAGAGAGAGAGAGAGAGTGGAAAGTAAGATGGGAGAAAGAGAAAATTATTGAATTTAGAATAGAATGAAATAGAAGAAAGAGAAAATGAATGAATTTACAGTAAATAGAATGAAAGGGGTTACAGCTAGTGATATATATACGTGTATATATTCAACTCATAATATATATATATATATATATCTATATATATATATATATATATATATATATATATATGTGTGTGTGTGTGTGTGTGTGTGTGTGTGTGTGTGAAAAGAAAGGGATATCTTAAGATTCGTGTCATCCCAATAAGACGAGGTTCAGTCTATCGAGGTCCTTCTGTTTGCAAGTTGATAATAATACACTTGCATCACTTGTCTTTTATCTTTCTCTCTTTCCCACTGACCCCAGTAGCTACCTACAGCAGTCGACTAACAACCAAGTTATTAATTTTTACGCCTTAGGTCACGAGAAATATACTGGGTCTGAGAGAGAGAGAGAGAGTGAGAGGGCAACAGTACTTCTGTAATCAGAATTCCCTTGGGAACAACATCTATCGGTAGTTATCACTGACACTGGCAAACGAATCTCAGTCTTAACATTTCCTCAAGTTTCAGTTATCTCCAATGAGTCAACTTATTTACCCGATCTATCAAGCACCGTCCGCTAGAATTATTTTATATTTAATTTTCAGGGATCTTTTCCTGGATAACGATCCCCAAGGGTCTTCGGCGGTCATTATCTAAGATTAATATTTCTTGGGGTCACTGTTTTTTTATATTTACAGTCTCGTGTTTATGTTTTCACGGTAATTCCCAACGGGGTTGTACTATAAACGCCGCAAAGGTCGATACACAATTTGGGGGTTACTATCTACGAAAGCTCCATTTTCAGTTACCCGAGTCTATGAATATCTCCTTCATTCGACTATCAGCACCCTCAGCTTCTATTTCACTCAGGAATTTCTATAATCACAAAAACAACTTTTTTTTATTTTTTATTCTGGAGGCGGGGACCGATTGACAAGATGTTCGACATTGTTAAGTGTTTTGTTTAATGGACGTTTTGCCAAGTAAGCATTTGGACAAAGTTTATTTCTGATCGTTATAACGGCATAGTTTGTTTAAAGTGGTTTTCTCTTAAGCTGAAAGGCTGGATAACGTCAAGCCTTGACAAAATAAACAGATGTAAATCTTTAAAGGTAATTGTTCGTTTGATAATAATAATAATAATAATAATAATAATAATAATAATAATAATAATAATAATAATAATAATGAAGGGAGAAAAACCTCTTTCAAGATAGGCCAGTTGTGAGAAAAAGTGAAAAAGCACAATATAAAATCAACTAACTCAACGCACAGCACAAGTTTCAACAGAATAATAATAATAATAATAATAATATAATAATAATAATAATAATAATAATAATAATAATAATATTATTATTATTATTATTATTATTATTATTATTATTATTATTATTATTATTATTAGTATTATTATTCATTAGTATTAAAAGATATTGCTGCATCAGCTGAATTTAACTTGCAAATAGTCTTCTCTATTTTAATAATTGCTTTCTCTCTGCTATTACAACTGGCGAGAGAGAAAGTAATTATTAGAAAAATAAAGAACACTATTCACAAGTTAAATGCAGCTGATGCAGCAATAACTTTCAATAAGACTTGTTAGAAAGAGGGTCTTCTTCCAATATTATTATTATTATTATTATTATTATTATTATTATTATTATTATTATTATTATTATTATTATTATTATTATTATTGCTAAGAAATTCACAATATTGTGAAAACAATTGTGTAATAAAAATCTATTACATAGCAATAAAGTATACTGTATAATTCTGGATTTTTATTACATAAACATTATTATTATCATTATTATTACTATTATTTATTAATATTATTATTCATAAAATAAGAGCTATATTGACAGGTAAAGTACAATGTACGCCTATGTCAGATGAGGACTGACTGATGCTCTTATGTCAAGGTAAAGAGGTAGTACCTAAGCTTTACTAACTTTCGGGCGAAATTATTCAGACGAAGTCAGACTTGGACCATTATAAAGTGCAAGCTTTAGTGTTTAAGAAAAAATAATTATGTATGGTCAGATTAATAAGATAATCCATACTACGGATAGTCTCATTTAAAACAGATAATCCAACTATGGATATATATATATATTATATATATATAATATATATGATATATATTCTATAGATATATATAAAATATATATACGTACATATATATATGACTGGTAAAAATGTTCTGTTGTAACAGAATTCCATCTAATAAAAGGAGCCCATAAAAACACCAAAATATAGAGAGAAAAGTACTATATTTCAGAGACTGCTGTCTCCCTCTTCAGGTAGATGAATGAGAAAAGTTTACAGAAAAGGTGGTATTTATATCAAGAGGTCCATCCACAGGCAAGCCAATTTAGGTCACCCCCGCTGATAATCTTCCTTTAATCTTCTTAAGCGTTGGTTGAATGAAAATCTTGTCGATCGTATCTGAAACCCATGCTCCTTTTGAGATGTTCATTACCTGCCTCTCTTTTATTAAGGCCGATTCCATCATTTGACTCTTGTACCGGCAGTTGCTGCTATAAATTATACGTGACAAATTCCAGTTTATTCTATTGTCATGTTCATTTATATGGTTGAAAATAGCTGAGTTCTTTTGTCCATATCTAACTGACCGTTTGTGTTGTATTAATCTCTGGGGAAGTGATTTTCCTGTAAATCCGATGTAAGATTGGTCACAGTCCTGGCATGGGATTTGATAAACCCCAGTGTCCTTGGGCGATGTCTTTTGTTGGACGTAAATCAGGGATTTGGCTAAGGTGTTTGGGTAAGTAAATGCATAAGGGTTAGATTTTCCGAGGGTCTGAGTCACCTTCTTAATCGTGTCCAGGTGTGGAA
>NC_061095.1:8936576-8996576 GCF_015104395.2 Macrobrachium nipponense
CAGAAATAAGTGATGAAAATAGTGAATATTTATCAGACATAGATATTAATGAAGCCTATATAGTGCAGGCTATTAATGAAATTAAAAATGGAGCTGTTGCAGGGCCTGATGGTGTCCCTGCTATTTTGTTAAAGAAAGTAGTTCATTCTATTGCAAAGCCCCTTGCAATATTATTAAGACAAAGTGTAGATGCAGGCAAGATTTAGGATGAGCACAAATTAGCATATATTACCCCTACTTTCAAAAGTGGATCAAGACTAGAGGCAAGTAATTATAGGCCTGTGAGTCTAACATCACATATGAAAGTGTATGAAAGAGTAATGAAGAAAAATATTATGAAACATTTAATAAAAAAATAATTTGTTTAATATAGGACAACATGGTTTTGTACCCAGAAAAAGTACACAAACCCAACTGTTAGTCCACCGTGAGAACATATAAAAAAATATGAAAAACGGAAAAGAAACAGATGTGGTTTATCTATACTTTGCAAAAGCTTTTGACAAGGTAGATCATAATATATTAGCGAAGAAAATTAGAAAACATAATATAGTGGACAAAGTAGGAAGATGGTTAAAAGAATTTTTACACAACAGAAAACAGATAGTTATTGCAAACGATGAGAAAGCGGATGAAGCTAAGGTAATATCCGGTGTGCCACAAGGTACGGTGTAGCTGCATTGCTGTTTGTTATTATGATTGCAGATATAGACAGTAATGTTAAGGACTCGGTAGTGAGTAGTTTCGCCGATGACACAAGAATAAGTAGAGAAATTACTTGTGATGAAGATAGAAACTCGCTACAAAGAGACCTTAACAAAGTATATGAATGGGCAGAGGTAAATAGGATGGTATTTAACTCTGATAAATTTGAATCAATAAATTATGGAGATAGAGAAGGAAAGCTATATGCATATAGGGGACCTAATAATGAAACAATCACAAATAAGGAAGCAGTTAAAGACCTTGGTGTGATGTTGAATAGAAACATGTTATGCAATGATCAAATAGCAATTCTATTGGCAAAATGTAGAGCAAAAATGGGAATGTTGTTACGGCACTTCAAAACAAGAAAAGCTGAACACATGATTATGCTTTATAAAACGTATGTTCTTAGTCCACTTGAATATTGCAATATGATATGGTACCCACACTATCAAAAGGATATTGCACATATAGAGAGTGTACAAAGATCCTTTACAGCTAGAATAGAAGTTAAGGATCTTGACTACTTGGAAAGACTAAAATTTTTAAAATTATATAGTCTAGAAAGGAGAAGAGAGCGCTACATGATAATTCAGGCATGGAAACAGATAGAAGGAATTGCCGAAAATATCATGGAGCTAAAAATATCAGAAAGAGCAAGCAGAGGTAGATTAATAGTGCCCAAAACTATACCAGGAAAAATAAGGAAAGCACACAGGACATTAATCCACTACGCACCAGCATCGATAATGCAGCGTCTATTCAATGTGTTGCCAGCTCATCTGAGGAATATATCAGGAGTGAGCGTAGATGTGTTTAAGAATAAGCTCGACAAATATCTAAGCTGCATCCCAGACCATCCAAGACGGGAAGATGCAAAATATACCGGAAGATGCACTAGCAACTCTCTGGTAGACATTAAGAGGTGCCTCACACTGAGGGACCTGGGGCAACCCGAACAAGATGTAAGTCTGTAAGGTCTGTAAGGTCTCTCTCTCTCTCTCTCTCTCAACAATTGAATAGATGTCAATCTATTTATAAAAGCTTATACTCTATAACCTGCTTCTGCGTCAATGACTTTCGGCTTCACGACGTCAAAGAGCCTTAAATCAATCAATCAAGCTATTACTTCTCCATTTAAAGGAGATTATGGCCCAGTCATTATGCTCAACGTTGCTCCACACACGTGAGTCTTCCCCCCCTCACTCTTTCTGATTATTTTGTTATATAATAATCCTTTCTCCGTGCGAGGAGGCAATTTCATTTTCTTTTCACGGTAACGGAAGCCCTTCTCTTCCGTTCACTTTCTCTCAGCTCTTGTTTGTTTGTTTTGCGATGATTTCTTTCTCACGAATATAATTCAAACGATATTCTTGTCGTTTAGTCTAGTCAGAGATTTCAGGTGGTTCTTGAAAGTGTGTGAGAATTTTTAAATGAAAAAGAAATAAAATGCAGCTCAGAGAGAGAGAGAGAGAGAGAGAGAGCAATGACAAACGTCCAGGTTTCATATTTCGATTGAAGAAAGAAACTTTCATATGACGATATTGGATGACGGTAATATTTAACAAGAACATATATACATGCATAAACCAGTCAGTTTATCTCTCTCTCTCTCTCTCTCTCTCTCTCTCTCTCTCTCTATATATATATATATATATATATATATATACTACATATATATATATATATATATATATATATATATATATATATATATATTTAGATATTAAAGGACATTTGTAGCTTGAATTGATATATATATATATATATAACAAAATTAACATTTTTCCTGTATTTGTTAAATGTTGTATTGTTTCGTCCTTGAACCAGTTATAATGCTAGGTCAAAACATAATTACCTCGAAATCTTCAGAATTGGGCCTATTTACTGCCATATTAACTTTAAATCCTAGTATTTTCTAGATTTGTGATATCTTTGCATAATTCACCTCTTTGAAATCTCTTCCATCCCTGATATTGGAGTATTATTATTATTATTATTATTATTATTATTATTATTATTATTATTATTATTATTATTATTATTATTATTATTATTATTATTATTATTTAATAGCCAAGCCAACTCGACACTTAAAATGCATGCTGCTACAAGCCCAAGGGTTCAAATAAGGAAGCCAAATCAGCAAAAAAATGAAGAACTGAAGAAAAAACTATATAAGACGAAATAACAAAGTGGATCGAATAGGATAAAACGATTAAGCCATTTGCTGTCATCTCTAAGGCCGTCAATTTATTTATTTATTTATTTATTTTCTATATCCTGTAGACCTTGAGGGTCTTAAGATGTCTTCCAGCTTACTTGTTTGACCAAGTATTGAATGTCTTCTAGCTTACTTGTTTGACCAAATATTGAATGTCTTCTAGCTTACTTGTTTGATCAAGTATTGATTAAACTACCCGGCAGGAATTTTGTCACTTATATTAAAAAAATAACTAGTTTGTTTCTCATTTCGACAAATTCGCTGACTAAATTAATCTAAAACTTTATAGGTCTGCAATCTACAATGTTCTTGCAAAGCCTGTCACGCTGTATCAATTGTGAATCACAGCTTAAAATGATAAGATTATCAGTCATGCAGTTTCAAACAATGTTTACCACTCATGCTGTTATGGCAAAGGTGCTGCTCACGGAACTTCCTGTTTCAAAAGCGATGGCGATCGTAAAATTTGTATGCATGCTTTTTTTCCTAACTTAATTGTGGAAGCAGCGTTTTCTCTTCCGCTTAACTTATAGTTAAGACTTCGGCAATCTATCTTGGACACCTTACATACACATTTTTTGAGGGAAGGTTGTTCATCGTTAGGTTCTCCACGCGCACGCTCGTGCGTATTTGTTTCAAATGCTGTGAGAAATGGTCTCGTACACTTTAACTTCAACATTATCCAATTGTCGAGGACCATAGTTTTCGTTTCCAGTAATGCAAATCTGTGGAAAATATATAGAAATATTTCAACTGCTGTTTATTTTTCATGCGTTTATTTATTCGAAAACTTGTACGGATTGACTCCCTTCATCTGTACATTCCTATGTTTCCTTTCTACTGGCTTTCTGGTGTTCGATTTCACTAATTTTACTGTAGCTATATAAGAAACTGGTGTTAAAACGAATGGTCTACACTACGAAATAAGAAAGAAATGTAACCCAGAATGTTAAAATTTTCGGTATATAACAGTTCCATAAATATCTGAACAGGGAAAGACTCTTACTTTTTTTTTTTCGCAGCAAGCTGAGCATATTTAGCGGAACCCGGATACAAAACAAGATCACAGACATCCCAAACTAGTCATCCATAATTTAAATTTTACGTTTTCTTCGACTCAACGGAGATCACAGAAAATGGAACACTCAGTTTTAGAGGCATATCACGCGAATATAACATTAATGAAGATTAGTAGGGAAGAACAAAGGTTAAAATAACTACACTCGTGTCCACTGCGGTAAAATTTTACTTGTACCCGTTTAAAGCAGTTGTACTTAACTTCAAAATATACGCATTTAGGTCCTGCTTCAATCAACGAGTTCTAACTGAACCTTTTCATTGTCTCGAGGCAAAAGTAATCTTGAAAATTCCTCCAACACAACTTTGAGAGCAATTTACAAAACTTCAAAGATGAATGGCTCAGTTGAAAGTTATATCGGCCAAGACAGAGAGAGAGAGAGAGAGAGAGAGAGAGAGAGAGAGAGAGAGAGAGAGAGAGAGAGAGAGAGAGAGAGAGAGAGAGAGAGAGAGAGAGAATTTGACCAAACAAGCGTACAAGAAAATCTACACTTGGGAGACCAACTTCGGGGACCAGGTTCACAATGGTTACTGAATATTCCTGTAAAAATGTTTCCCTTTTACTCCAAACAACACATGACTGAGCGAGAGGGACATAAAAAAATTATATTGCATCATCTGACAAGTTGGAAAAAAATTGACATCATCCAAAGTCTGGGAAAGAATAGCTTAAGTAACAAGGAATCTGTTATATTTTTTTGGTCATTGACATCGGGGATATAAAATAGTAAATATCTAGACTTGGGAGCCTTTAGTATCGCCTGAATACGGAGATCGTACCAAATAAAATGGAAATATATCTCTTCTGTCTCGGTGGGGATATTTACAGGTTCGAGGTTGCTTTCAGAGTCAGAAAGCCAGTGAACAACTGAAGGGATAACAGGATAACAGTAGTTAATTGTGCATTCAATTTGCTTTTATTACATGGCAGTGGTCAAGCGTGTAGAGATCCGTCAACCTCTTTTCCCAAAGAGACGGTATGATACTGACACCCTTTTCCCACTTATTTTCTCTGCCCTTCATACATCATCAGTAAAGCGATGATTAAACCGTCTGTACTTTTAATGGCCGAGTCGATAACCTCACTGAAGTCCTGATTTCTCCTCTTTCCGCTGGGCGATGGTTCGAACCCACTAGAGGACGAAATTTTTGTCAACTAAAAAATTCCCCTTCGGTTAACATATATGAAAATATAATAATTTCGAGGAAGAGCGAACTGGATACTGAAGGAATGCAGACACAATAAATATAATATACATATATATATATGTATATATATATATCTATATATATATATATATATATTATATATACATAAAACACGAGTAGTATGTTTATATGGATATATAATATTATATATATATATATATTAATATAGAAAATCTTTCAAAAAAGTCATTCTGTCCACCTTAGTTTAACTTTCATGAACAACAAAATATCATATCTTGCAACAAAAAAATACATATTGCTGTAGCCGCATTCAGAGGGCGTATGATTAACTTATAAAACACAGATCAGATATTTTACCTGATATAAGATTACAAAGCTTGTCAGCGAGATATTTACGACTGAGGTACAAACCCGACATGACGGATGGGGCTAAGAACCCAGCCGTATATTAAACGCCTATCAAAACATATAAATAACAATAAAACTAAGAGACAACAATAATTATAATTCATTCTTCCACCTAGGAGGATTTGCCCTTTCCTGGTAAACGACACAAAAGTGGAAAATTAAGGGTTACATGAGAGAAAACTCATTAGATTTCTCAGTTTACAAGCTGAAGTTATCTGAAAGTATGATCAAGATAAAAGTAAATATTTCCTTCTTAAGGACAATCATGACGTACAAACTAATACAAGCAAGGGAATTTGCAAAGGCTCGTAACCAACGCAGCAATTTACGAGAGAGAGAGAGAGAGAGAGAGAGAGAGAGAGAGAGAGAGAGAGAGAGAGAGCAATGACAAACGTCCAGGGAACACGTCATATAACTGTCAACTTAGTAAAAGGAGTTACACTGACTCCCACCTTCTAACTGTGCCCAGTTTATGTATACATCTGCAATTATAAATCACAAAGGGAACACCTGCACAGGTATTTGATTTGTGGTTGTTATCGACGCCTAATCGTCGACCTCTCAATAAATAAAAACGGATCGCTGATAAGATCTGAAAAGTCACGACCTGAGACTTCCACTTGTACATTTGTCACAGAGACACGTGCTTGTTCAATCGACAAAACGCTCTTGATTTTAAATGACCAGAGAAGAGTATCCATTAATTATTTACTTATTAACTAACAGGATAAAACGCTGCGGCAATATATTTATAAGAAAAAAAAAAACTATCAGCACTTAGCGCCTCTACAATTAACCTGTGTCCATAAAAAAATTATCATAAATCTGGGAAATTAGCTGTTAACGAGTTCGAAGTCGTGCTTTGGTGCTATAAACAATCTCTCTCTCTCTCTCTCTCTCTCTCTCTCTCTCTCTCTCTCTCTCTCTCTCTCTCTCTCTCTCCGGTTATATTTTTCTTTATTTAGTATTCCTTTCAATTCTAAACTATACTAACAGAAACATATCTGACCCAAGATATATTAGAGATAGTTGGGTTGAGGGGTGGGGGGGGGGGTGGCGAGTATCCCTTACTATAAGGAAAGTTTAGATCTGACCACCAAATCATAATATCACACTGATAAAGTCTAAATTCATCTTTAATATATTTTTCTTATAATGCAAAGAACTATAGAACTATAATAGATTCACATCACTGGTGCATCTGATGTCTAGGCCAGTCCCTTACGACGCTCCTGATTGACTGTTGATAAGCCAATCACGGGACTGGAAACTCTCAGTCTCTCGAGAGAGAGTTCACATAGGCAGGATGTATGTTCCACCTCTCCTGAGGGATACGTCTTTCAAAAGCATCCCTCAGGAGAAGTGGAACATACATCCTGCCTATATGAACTGTCGAGGGAGACTGAGAGTTTCCAGCCCTGTCATTGGCTTATCAACAACCAATCAGGAGCGTCGTAAGGGACTGGCCTAGACATCAGATGCACGGCTGATGTGAATCTACTATAGTTCATGGTGAGTGATATAAATATTCGAACAGAGGGAATCACCGGGGTATTTGTCTTGCCAAAAACCCTGTGACTGAGGGTCAAATTGTCGCTCAACCGAAGGAAGCTAATCCAAAATCCAAAATGGCTCCTCGATGAACAAATGAGCGAATATAAAAGACAAAGAAGTCAATTCATGAGCAGCATCATGGCCGGGAAGAGAAAGGAGGCTGACCAACAGCTAAGAAATTAGAGTGATTTAATTAAAAATAAAATGAGAAGCCAGCTGTCTGCTGCATGATTTTGTTACACCAAACGTACGATGGAGAGATGGACCAAAATCCTTGGGAACGAACGAAATACTGAATGCTGACTTTTGCCCAGGCGTGTACACCAAAGGTCTCACTCTGATAGTTATTGGTTAAAAAGAAGGATAAGAACAATTATTTCATCATATAGAGGAGAGCAAATTACATATACAGCATGAACAGAGATGTTCCATACGGACATTTCCTTAGGAGTATTGATGGAGCCAGTATTTCCTGGGAACTAAGTCTACAACTTATGCTAGGTACACAGACAGAACCTATGTTACCAATAAGAACAAGAAGAAACTGCAGAGCCTTGTATCCAAATTCTAATGCAACCCTTCCAGTAGTTTCACTATCTACATGAGGGCGCACAAGTACCTCCCTTTCCTTGATTTGATTGTAAAGGATTCGAATTTCCAGTTTTGCACTGTTATATACAGTATGTCAAGACAGATGTTGGAAATGTCTGAATGCTTATGGTAAATACACCAAAATATAAGTACTTTTCACAAGGTTCCTGATATCACAAAGAGAATCATCTTAACATTAATTTCCATGGACGTTTTTTTTTTTTTTTTTTTTTTTTTTTTTTTTTTTTTTTTTTTTTTTTTGAAGAGACGACTAACGTGGAAAACACAAACACAAATTCGACCCTGAAGCTCAAGCTTCGAGCTGACAGTGACAGAATGAACTTGAAATGACAAAAATAACAAGATATGTCCCTATTTTCTTCTAAAAAAAAATCTTCTGCCAATCATGCCGTCACATACACTGTGGCAGTTTTTTTTAGTGCGGTATTAGACTTTATCTGTTTAATCATAGCTGCAATAAATAAAAAAAAACAAAGGAGCTCAATTCTTTGAACACAGAAACCTATAACACTAGCAGCAAAGATACTGTCATAGTTTACTCCCTTTTACAAACTTATCCAATCTTAATAACTCCATATCATCGCCCTGTATTCCATTTTACCAATAAAATTCAACTGACTTTCATTGCAGTTTCTTTTTAAAATTACCAACCAACACAAACATTATCATTTGCAAACTCCAGTCACTCACACTATTCCCAACCCATTCTCTTATCACACAGATTTGCATCTACAATCCTTGTCCTTTCTCTGGTTTCTGCCATGCTTCTCTTCAAAATCTAAAAATATTCACGGAGACATAAGTTCGAACTTGTCTGAGACCCACTTTTACATCTAACCAGTCACTTTAATATCAATGCATTCTTCACTTTCATCATAAAATTTCTAGTACCCAATATCAAATTACCTTCTTCTTACAGTTACTAGATTTTGCCATATCTATGCATGCCGCTGACAGCCTTCTATAACCTCATTAACAGGTAATCTGTAAACTAGAGACTCTTTTTGTAATAAAAAAATACTGTTGAGATCTAGAGAAACAAACTAATATCACTCTAAGGGAAAGAACAAAAGTGTAATAATAGAAACTATGCACTGAAATAACAGATGAATACGAGAGAGAGAGAGAGAGAGAGAGAGAGAGAGAGAGAGAGAGAGAGAGAGAGAGAGAGAGAGAGAGAGGAATATATACGTCTACTAATAAGGAAAAGCGCAGATGTCGCTCTGTCCATACCAACGAAAACGATGATGGAATAAGAGAAAAAACATACATAAAAAAGCAAGACTGTTAAAAGCGATAGCCTTTCTTTTATTCTGGGAGGCTTCATCGCCGTTCTTACATGGGATGACACCAACAATGAAATATGGTTTTGCGGTGCCCTTTTCTCCACCGGTGAACTGGTGAAGACAAAAACCCAGGAGTAAAGTTGTCAGAATGAGTGCGGACGGACAGATAGACAAAGAAGCCATCTTAATAGTTTTCTTTTACAGAAAAGTAAAAGGAGGGGAGAGTTTTTCATTTCAGTGAGGCACTGCTAAACGAAACATGTCTTTCAATGAAAGCTAAGAACTTGAACTCAGTTGTGGAGTTAGTTAAACCGTGACCATTAATTATCCCAAAAATCCTAACAATGAGATTACGTTTGTCAGCGACCTATAAAATTAGTCTCATGAGGCTTAATAAGGAGCTTACGTCAACGTAGCAATTCTAACTGCCTTTCTCTCTGCTTGTCATAACTAAGAAAATGACAGTTTTATAACTGAAGACACCCAAACACCTATCCAACCTTAATCTTTATATATATATATATATATATATATATATATATATATATATATATATATATATATATATATATAAGCATAAACATGTGCACTCACTACATCAAATTATATTAGTAAACAATACGGTTAATGAAAAGTGAGGCACAGACACTGATAGAGCGATATTCACAAAAAGCTGTACAGTACATATTCCCACGATAACTATCAAAATAATGCAAAATGTAAACGAGATCACCCAAATTGCATAACCATAATAATCTCTCCATGATAGAATAGTTCATCTCTTAAAAATTTCAAAACTTAAATCGCGCTTCAAAAGATAGCCAATTAAATTTAGTTATAATTATCTAAAAATCTATTATGACTAACCTATAACACCCTGCAAACAGGTAATATAATCCGATATCTTCCAATGTGGCTGAGAGCTTCATATGGCATTATAAGTTGTGCAGAAGACTCGATTGCTCCGAAGAAACTTAGGCACTTTTTTTTTCTGCATTAAGCAGTTTTTCCTAATACCGTTAGAGGGTAATCGCTACCATAATCTACTTGCTGAATGAATGATATACAGTATTATACACACTGTACAGAAACCTTCAACGAGAATTAGCCATTTCATACACTGATGACTTATCAGCAGCACATCAAACTCCCTTAGCCAACTGCGCCATTCAAAACCATCTTGCAAGCACCCTAGCTTTTCATGCTGGAAAAAATCTCTGTGAAACTTATGGGATTTTAAGCAACAACATCCACACTGAAGAAGAGATGAGATACTTCGAAACCGGGCCTGAATCCACACTCGAGTCAACTAAAGCTGTCGTTTTAATACACTCTTTCTGCTCTTCCCATTCTTGTTCCTGATTCCCTCCTCTGAAATCTCACCTCTTGGGTAAGTAAAGTGACATTACTCGATACACAAATTGAACGTCCCATAAGAGATCAACACCTTACAGATACACAAAATCTAAACGCTGGGTACTTTCATGGTGTTTTGAAGAGTTTATGAAAGTTAAGAGACTTGCTTACATAATGTGCAGTTGTACCCAAGACACAACTGTCCCTTTTGTGCGAATATTTCTAGATTTTCCATTTCTTGCTCTTTTCGTGAATTAGGATGAAGATGAGAGGAATTCCATCCACACTGAGGGAAAACAACAAACTAAATGCCTTTTTAAGGGGTGTCGTGACTGGAGCCAAACCTAAGAATCAGTGCCTCCTACTTAATGAAGCTAAAATTACTCTGAAAAGGATGTGAGGGTTATGAAATCAGAAAGATATATTTAAGTAATCACGAACTGTTTAGACAATAAGTGAAATTCTTTCGGCTCCAAAGTGATGAGAACTCCCTTGCTTGTGCAAGGGCATTTTGCTATTTCTAAATAATAAAATATTTTGTGAACATGCATGTAAAGCAGTAAAACTGCAGCTGATACAGTATCAGGAATTCCCTGCCAAGCTCCTGTGATCAGAGTGAGATGGGAAATTTGATTCAAATATGAGAAAATGAGAAATAGTTCATTCATCGCTACCATCTCGGGACTGCCGTAAAACCAGACAAGTATGTTTCAGTGCGACCCACAAAACCATCTGCTGAATACATCAAGGAAACTTCTTTCCACGAGTTCCATTGCAGAGGCAGAAAAAGTCCTGCAACGAAGCCAATTTCTAATAGGATCGTAAAAGTCCATCTGATAACTCGGCCCCCTTCTCCCCCCCCCCCCCAAACTGTTTCTCCAATAAATAACAGAAATGAGGGTTTTGCTGGGAAGGTATAAGGTATGTTCTCGAATATGGAGCCTTGAAGGGTCATGGATCCCTCGCGTTGCATAATGTGTTGTGCTTCGCTGCCCATCATCATCATATGCTTAGCGCAGCGAAGCCCCGATTAAAAACAGAACGCGGCGATTATTGCCCGCTGACATGGCATTGCAACAGATGATGGCATTCATATCGGTAAAGGCGGCTGCTGCTGCTGCTGCCGCCGCAGCCTTTACACCCAGACGGGGGCGGAATGAGTAGCTCTCCCTCCCCCCGCGGGATCCCTCGGGGGCAAACGATCGACCAAAACCCCTTCGATCCACTTTAGAGACCGAGATAAGATCGAACGGCGATATCGCTCTCGCGACCCAGAATAGCTCCTTTTCAATTTCCCTCACCCTTCGCTAAGTGGGGAGGGTGGGGGGGGAGGGGGGGGGGGGGTTGTCGAAACGTAGGCAGGGGAAAACGGAGGCACTAAAGGAGCAGCCGAACGCAATTTGCTGCTGGGGGCGGCGAAGGTCCTGACGAGAGGAGTAGCAGGAGGAGGAGGAGGAGGAGAACGAGAAGGACGTTGGTGTGGTGGGGGGGAGGTGAGGGGGAAGGGGTGTTTATCAAAGACTTATATCTACGGAAGCAGATTATTCCCGCATACACACACGACTCCAGTTGGTCCGCAATGGTTATGAGGAAAGGCCAAACCAGGCAGGAGGAGGATTATGCATGATATTCGGGGGTCCTCATCGCGCGTCTGATGTGCCTGAGACAATATCTCAGGAGAAAAACACCGGAATGCTGACACTTATCGCATCACGCGCTGACAGCTAAGCACTGGTCGGTGGTCCGAGTATAAAGAACGCTCGGTCTTCAAACTTAATAATATGGAATTATTTCTAATCCGCTACTACTGCCGTCAACGCCACGTAAGTTGACCAATGAAATGCATCGTTTAAAAATGAATTCCAGACAACACCTGACATTTTCAAAAACAAAAAGAGCAATTAAATTTTGTCGGTGCTGCATCCACGAATGAAGTCTGGTTTATGCAAATGACTCCCGGGATACGACCAACGATTCATTCCGCTAACATCTCCAACGACCAAAGCAAACACAGATCAAACAATAAAAATAAAAATAAAGATAAAAAACAAGCAAACGAACACAGGCAAGGGAGTCATAAAAACGAATCGCTTACACAGACACTTGACACATGATGAGAAATGTCGTCGTCTGCAGAAACATTCCCGTATATCATATTAATTTCACATTTATACTCGAAGATAAGATAAGCCCCTTTAATCATTTGCATGGCCACGACATTATTCTTAGTAGGGAGTTCGGCTAAGAATGTATATACGAGTTCCCCTCCACCTCCTCCTCCTCCACCTCTACCTCCTCCTCCACCTCTACCTCCTCCTCCACCTCTACCTCCTCCTTCGCGGGCTCACTCACTCGCGGCGTCGTCGTCACCCAGTTGCCATCGAGCTCTTTCTGGGCCTTCGTCCCAGCGTCTCCCCTGACGAAGTCTTCGCCCCGAAAACCACCAAAATGGCTTTCATTTGCGCTCCTAGTCGGGGCCGGTAGGGCTCCCCCCCTGGATGGGGGACCGGGGACACCTCCTCCACGGGAAGGCGACAGTTCCCACGATCCCGCAAAGATTCGGGCACTTTGAGTTATCTTACTCCTAGCAATCGACGTAAGCAGCTAGTTTCAACCTGGCACCCCCCCGGGGGGGCTACTACCCCCCGGGGGCACCGGCGTCAAGGGACACTCGCCTCTGGGACGCCGTTGCATAAAGGCAAAACTGGCGACGTCTCTGGGATCATTAGAGTCCCGCGTGGTGATATAGTGCATAGGTTGGTTTGAATTATTGTTAGAGAAGAATGAGCGATTGTTGAGTATAGGGAAGAAGGGTGTGTGTGTGTGTGTGTGTGTGTGTGTGTGAGTGCACGCGCGCGCGCGTATGTGTTGTGGATGTGAGTTGAATGGCAAAGGTTGCAGGATTTCTGAGGGATGAGAGAGACGGAGAAAAAATCTTTATATTCAGTGTCACCAACACGATAGGATTTATTAAACGCCCTTTGAACGCTGTTTTGAGGATGGGTCAAGAAGCTATAAATAGATATGAATCAAAGGGCTGTGACGTCATGTATGATTTATGATAAGATAAATATGACACTTCGATTACGTAACTATGATATCGCAATTCGAAGTCGACAAACTCTAACCATACCATTCCCTGAAGGAGGCGTTAAGGCTCAGCTAAGTGAAGTGAAGGAAAATGGGCTATATTTGGCTGTCTCAGAAGACGCAAGGTTCAAAACTCACGTGAATGTCTACTGGGAGTGGTTTTGTGTAGAAGAAGAGCCTTGCAGGACGATATCTGAAGGGTGGAAAAATGATTACTGGAAATCGCAGCTAAGTTGAAAACCCTCTGTTTTATACAAAATTTAGTGATGATTATATTTACTTCTACAACTATGTATGCTCCGCGTAGTAGAATAGATTTTTTTTTTTTTTATATGTGACGGAGCTTTTCATCATGTCTATGGTATTGACAAAAGGCCTGTTTACAGTAACTTCTTTGAATCTGTACTGGATTTCCCTTCTTGAATGGAGAATCTATTTTGATATCGTACTTTCTGTGATTGTGTACAGAATAGTTCTTATTTTTGTCATTTTTTTTTATTTTCCACTGATGGAATACTGTTGCTCTTCGCTGTAGTGAATTAACAAGACTGGAGTCACTCTCTAACCGAACCGATGGCCAATGGTCATTACCAAGGTCCTTAGTCAATACAATGTGTACACAGTAATGCTGTATTAAGCTACAAATGTCCTTTAATATCCAATTCGTTCCACCTCGTCATTAATATATTTTCATATATGTTAACCGAAGGGGGATATTTTTATTATTTTCTTTTAGCTGATAATAATTTCGTCCTCTCGTGGGTTCGAACCAGCGCCCAGCAGACTGAAGTCTGATTTCTCCATAGTCCGCTGGGCGCTGGTTCGAACCCACGAAAGGACGAAATTATTATCAACTAACAATAAAAGTCCCTTCGGTTAATATATAAAAAATATATTAACTCTGAGGTAGAGCGGATTGGATATTAAATGGCATTTGTAGCTTAATACATGTATATGAATCACGGTGATGTAATAAAAATTCAAAAATACTGTACACAATATCTGGTAAGGCAAATCTTGCTACTATCGTAGATTCACATCAACCGTGCATTTGATGTCTAGGCCAGTACCTTACGACGCTCCTGATTGGCTGTTGATAAGCCAGTCACAGGGCTGAAAACTCTCAGACTCTCGAGAGAGTTCCACCTCTCCTGAAAGATACTTTTGAAGTACGTATCGCTAAAGAGAGGTGGAACATACATCCTGCCTATGTGAACTCTCTCAGGAGCGTCGTAAGGGACTGGCCTAGACATCAAATGCACGGTTGATGTGAATCTACTATAGCCATCCCTTACCCACCCTCTAATGGCTATGAAGGTTTCGAACGAAAAAAACGAAAAATGCACTGAAGCACTGAAAGCGTACGCCTAGGGCCATCATTGGGAGTATAAATATATATATGCATGCACATGTATATATAATACAAAAGCATATGTAATTCCAATAACTACAATATCTTCTTACCCCCGAATCCTTAACTTTTTTTTTTCTTTTTTTTATACACTTGTCACTACAAAGCTTGAGAGCCAAGTGCAAGAATATGAAGAAATTCTGACGTCCGTAGCAGGATTCGAACCCGCATTCAGAGTATCAGAATGAGATCACGTTGCCATGGTCAGGTCCAATGAGTTTGAGGTTGTTCAATGTCCATATAAAATATAAACATTTCGTTTAATATTGGGTAGATCATACATATATACTATCTGTAAAAATACAAACAATACATATGTATATATATATTATATATATATATATATATATATATATATATATATATATATATATATATATATATATGGAGGAGTGGAACACCTAGAAAAGGATGAATGAATGGGATGTAGGAGATAATGGAAAGGAGGGACCTTATCATCCATGAGTGTGAGCAAGCTAGTTGTAAATGCCGCAGAACACATAGAGTGTTCAACCTGCTGCTAGTGAGCCTTTTTGTGGGCAGTGCTGTAAAACTTTTATATAAATAAGTTTCACTCTCCATTCAGCAGGTTACACATGAAAGCAGCAATGGCTGTTGTCCATTCCCTTTTTGGGAACCATCCCGTGTTATTGGAAACGTCCTAATGTTGAGGATCCACTGTATATATATATATATATATAATATATATATATATATATATATATATATATATTATGATATATGGAAATAAATTCTTCTGTTAAAATAGGATATGTCTCAAGTACAAAAGGCCCATTAAAACACTCTGGTTTAAAGCTAAGGACTATATTTCGGTCATTCACTTCTTGATAAGGGTGGCAGTCAGACCACCGAATTATAGTCCTTTAGATTTGAACCAATGTTTTAATGGGCCTTTTTACACTTAAGATATATATATATATATATACATATATATATATTCCAGCTCAGAGGTCTTGATAAACTAAGATATACTTAACTTTTTTAATAAATATTTCATGTTCTGTACATTTATAACCATTGCTCTCTCTCTCTCTCTCTCTCTCTCTCTCTCTCTCTCTCTCTCTCTCTATATATATATATATATAATATTATATATATGTGTGTGTGTGTGTGTGTGTGTGTGTGTGTGTGTATGTATAACTGGATCACGAAAGTTTGGAGCGTGATAAATCCATAAATAAAGGTATAAGCCACGGAAGAAAGATAAACAACGGAGTTTCTGCAAGATCTTTCGACACAACGAAGTAAAGGACGTTGAGTCGAAAGATCTTGCAGAAACTCTGTTGTTTATATTTCCTTTGTGGCTTATACCTTTATTATGGATTTATCACGCTCCAAACTTTCGTGATCCAGTTATACACACACACACACACACACACACACACACACACATATATATATATATATATATATATATTATATATATATATATATATATAGAGAGAGAGAGAGAGAGAGAGAGAGAGAGAGAGAGAGAGCAATAGTTATAAATGTAGAGAACATGAAATATTTATTAAAGAAGTTAAGTATATCTTAGTTTATCCAGCCCACTGAGCTGGTTAACAACTCTCTTAGGGCTGGCCCGATGGATTAGGTATTTTCACGTGGCTAGGAAGCTATTGGTTAACTAGCAAAGGGACCTACAGCTTATTGTGGGATCCGAACCACATTACAACGAGAAATGAATTTCTAATCACCAGAAATAAACTCCTCTGATTCTGCGTTAGCAGAGCGGAGAATCGAACTCGCGACTACTGAATCGGGAGGCGAGCATGTACCCCACTCCTCCAACGAGTATCTATTAAAAAAAATAGGACAACACAGCTATATGTATCGAATGAAAACACTTCTAAATCCAAACTTGAAACCTAATAGCTAACAAGAATTCTCAACAAATATTTAGAAATGTCAACAGCCAACGCAAGAAAAAAAAAAAATCCAAGCAAAAATATGTCTTATTTAGCATTAAGCTGGAGGAATACCTAGCTTTCAAGATAGTTAAAAATGAATATAAGGATTCGTCAAAAATACATAAGAGTATTACAAAATTTGTTACACATTAGTAAACAAAAAAAAAAAATGCCGTTTCAAGGTAGTTAAACCTGAATATTACTATAATTATAAAAGAATATCTACAAATTAATTAAAAAAAATCCAATTCACAGACAGTTAAAAATAAATATATTAATATGTCAAAAATATATATTAAAATAAAAAACTTGGTATAAAAAATAAACAATGGCCCTGAAGCAGTCAGTATGCATGCCAACTGCTTGCACCGTTTCCGAGTGTAATATTACCATTGAAATATTGTCATATTACCATTAAAATATTACTGATAAAAACAACCAAACTGAAACATGCAAATACTGCTGAAATATGAGAATGGAAAGCTTGTTCCTGGCTGACCGCAGTCAGAGGCTATATAATCTGAGCGACTCTTCTCATAACTGAAACTGGTTATCGGGAAAGAAGGTGCTTAATGGAACAAGTCTTCCTCTCTATACATGCAGTGATGGCGTTGTGGGACTGTCTGACTGTCTGTCTGTCTGTCCATACGTTTTCCTTTCAGGCGATGCTCTTTAGGGTCAGACTTTAAAATCTTCTGGATTGACGTCGAATCTAAAATTCTTCGGTATATAAGGTGAAACATGGCAAGAGAAGTGATGGACGTGGAGGTGGGTGAACACGAAGGAGAGGAAGACCTAAGGCCAGGTGGAGGAGAGATTGCATTAGAGATGATATGAGGGAGAAGGGAGCAGTACGGGAAGAAATGACACAGGACAGAGGTAGATGGAAGAGACTCATTAAAAACGGCGACCCCGAATAGGGATAAAGCTGGCAAGAAGAAGAAGAAGATTTAAGGTGAAACCCACAGTCCACCTATAAGAATAAAATTCGAGTGGATCTTTCTTGTTTGTCCGCCCCGGGTGGGGTAGGTTGGAGATCGGGAAGGTAGTGGAGACATGACACATGCACCGACCTCCTGTAAACCTGTTTGTCCGCACTGGGGGGAGGTGGGGTAGGTAGGGGATCGGGAAGGTAGTGGAGACATGACACATGCACCCTCCTCCTGCAAACCTGTTTGTCCGCCCCGACTGAAAAAGACTGAGGGAGATAGACTCAAGTCCAAAAAATGACAGAGAGAAACAGAAGGAGGAAAAAGTAAGCCAGTAAAACAGAGAGAGAGAGAGAGAGAGAGAGAGAGAGAGAGAGAGAGAGATAAGGTCAACAGTCAGCAAAAAATACTGAGAGAGAAAGAGTGGGGAAGTCCAATAAATGACAGAGAGAAAAACAGGAGAAGGAAGAGAGTTAGACAGTAAAATTAAGAGAGAGAGAGAGGGCGGCTGCGCGGAGGCGGTTTCCTATAAAAGACGGATTAAGTTCCCTGCCCGGAGGATGATGTCATCATGGACGTTTGAGACTTTTATGAATGGGTCAGCATAAAAACCCATGAATGGGGAAGTCGTGTCAAAAGGGAAGCTGTTTATAGGTCAGCCACAAAGGGGAAAACGCGGTCGACTCCTCCTCCTCCTCCTCCTCCTCCTCCTCCTCCTCCTCCTCCTCCTCCTCCTCCCCTCCTCCTCCTCCTCCTCCTGTTGCAAGACGACCAGCTATTGAACCGAACTCATCGCATTTGCCTTCTTTATGCAGAGGCCTATAAATGAGTAAATAAATAACAGACACTACGAAAGGCAAAACCTCCCAAATTTGGCTTTTAACAAAAATTTTCTTTAAGGGGGTTAGAAGATTCAAAAGGAAAATATCTTTAAAAATTTCTACACGTCATCTTTATGTGCAGAAGCAGGAAAAGAGAAAAATAAAATAGAGATATGGAGAAAAATGGACAAAATTCCTCGCCTGACTTTGTGGTCAATAAACTGACCATATTCGTCCTCTTCAGGCCAAGAACAAGGGAAAGGTTAATATAACATTAAAGATGAGATTACTGTACGACTCGTCTTTGTGGATAATCTTTATTAAAAGCAAAAAATACCAGAAAACTACAAGAAAAAGGATAATATTCCTAAGATTAAACTTTACACCAACTACTGTTCTGATGACTTCTGAGTTATCGAGAGCTCTCAGAACAACAAGAACCTTTGCGACGGGAGACAACGTCTTAAAACAAGTAAATAATCCACCGAAGTGTTTTCGGCGCAGTCGAGTTTTCTGTACAGCCTACAATCAAGGCCACCAATTATAGATCTATATCTAAGTGGTCTCGGTATAATGCTTTGTGAGCCGCGGCCATGAAACTTGAACCACGACCCGGTGTTGGACTGTCCTATATAGTTTCCAGACGCATGATTATGGCTAACGTTACCCTTAAATAGAATAAAAACTATTGAGGCTGGAGGGCTGCTATTTGCTTTTTTTGAAGATTGGAGGGTGGATGATCAACATACCAATTTGCAGCCCTGCAGCCTCAGTAGTTTTTAAGATGTGCGGACGGACAGACAAACAGCCATCTCTCTAGTTTTCTTTCACAGAAAACTAAACGGCAATTCTCTCGGTTACTTGCATGTACTATAAAGGAAAAAAAATGACTAAATTTATTTTGAATTATCTGGCGTCACACTGACGAAGATAGAGGAAAGTTGTGAGTTATGGAAAGCATAGGCAGGAGTAGAATGCCGAAGTTCTGCACCAGAAGGTGGGAAAAAAATACGGTTGTTGAACTCTCCCTTCAAACTGATACTGAGGCTGTAACAAAATCGGGGCTCCTCGGCGAATCCTCAAACTTCAGAAATGGGGACCCTTTCGAACAGCGTCGAAAATGAGCGGCTTCTTCCCAGCAATCTCTCTCTCCGTTCGGGTTGACACTAAGGTTGACGAACAGCAAAGGATCCATTAGCGAAAATATATCCCGCGAGTTCTAAATCCGCTTCTATGTTCTGGGAACTGATAAGCACTCGAAGACTTGAATCGGCATCATTAGAGGCCCCACACCTACTACCTTCTTCTTCCCCCCCTCCACACCAATACACTTCAAAGACTTGGTGAATACGAGTTTGATTCATATTACCCTCACTCTTTTTCCCCTGCGGCGGAGATATATAAAATATGACAGTTAATTACCTCCATGACTTACTGCCGATTTCACGCCTGGGAATCTTGGCCGAAGTGAAATTAATGTCGAATTTACGTTTGGGCATTTTTGTGGAATTAAAATTCGCGGGATTTTTTTTTTCCTTTTTTTTTGTGGCAACAAAACACCACAGATTTGTTTGTTTGTATGGTGTTTTTCGTTGCATGGAACCAGCGATTATTCAGCAACTGGACCAACGGCTTTACGTAACTTCCGAACCACGTCGAGAGTGAACCTTTTATCACCAGAAATACACATCTCTGACCCCTCAATGGAATGTCCGAGAATCGAACTCGCGGTCACCGAGGTGGCAGGCCAAAGCCATACCAACCACGCCACTGAAGCGCTTCAAAATACCATAGAACACAGGCAGGAAATCTGTGGTCGAAATGAAGTTATTATCGTATGTAAACCTAGGAAAATAAAATCATTATAGACCTTGCGCATAAGAATTTCCTTGAGAAAATAAGCGAGAACTTTTTGCGAAGGAAATTTTTCCTAAATAACTTTTTTAATACAGAAGTAAAAATAAAATCACTAACGTATATACACAGGAGTTTTGCCAGTATAAAATGACTAACGAATTCAGCTGTGAGAATTTCTAAAAAAACAAAACTGTTTTGGAAATCTCAAATAGACATTTCTTTGAAAATGAAACTAATGTCGAATTAAAGCTTAAGGAAAAAATCACATTTACATTCATAAATGTACAATTTGCTAATAGAAGAAAATCACCAGGAATATACGAGCATTGGTTGGTTGGTGTAGATTAAACAAGATTATACCAACGGGGGAACATAATTTAGGTGTGGTAAGTGTTGAAGGTAGTATAAGAAGCCTGGTGTGGACCTCTAGACACCTTAACCAGCAGAGAAGATGTGTCCATTTAGGTCAAAACTGACAGTGATTAAGCATCAATGTATTTGCTTTCACATTCGAATTACAGGCGAGGGGTTTACTATTAAAAGTTTTCATTAAATGCAGGTATTCCGACAAAAACACGACACTGGCACACCATTTAAAGGCAGGAATCTTACAAGAGCCATGGAAAGGAAATTCCAATCTCCTGTTCTCCCAGACTCTTATAAATTCCAAAACTTGGCAGCAGAGGGAAAGAACAATCCGAGGATGACTTATTTCAACAGACGTCAACAAGCGGTGAATTATTCTTGCAACCTTTTTCGGGTTCTATGTCGGCAACTGACTGAGAAATGGGTCACTATTTCGGTGGCTTGACAATTAGGATTTGAAGTAATATGAGCAGCCAATTTTAATAGGCAACCGTCTCTGGAACTTTATATTGTAGAATTATCGTAAAGGAGACATTACCTCGCATTTGTTAATAAGCATTCTTTAAAAATCTAGCATCAACTTTATTTTCGACAGTATTTTCTTATTGATGCATACCCCTATTTTAATGTGACTTCTTTTTTTACTTAAAAATGGAAATCTTTTAGCATCTTTCAGTTTTCGTTGCTCCAAAGTGCAAATTTATACGCATTTGAAAAGATTCGAAACTGGGTCAGGCAGGAGAGGGTGAACGTGACCAGCGGATTCCATTTATTATTGGTATTTGTATTTTATTATTATCATATTATCTCAGTAGATGAACCCTATCCTCATGGAACAAACACACGGGGGCCATTGACTTGAAATTCACGCTTCCGAAGAATGTTGGTTTCAACCTTCCACCGCAGACCCAACACTATAACAGAGACTGATCATGATACATAGCAAGTGATTCTTCATCGTTCTGGGGGAGACGCGAACTCGCGACATCTCAGTGGTATTCCACGACACTAACCACTGTACCATTAGTGGGATCTGGACGCAAATAGAAAATTTGGATGGTTTAAAGTGAGTGGAAATAACTATTGTATATCGGCTCGGCACTTCATCAGTTAAAATCAACCAAGTAAACAAAACTGTGTAACCTTGTTTGCACCTCCGAAAAAAAAAAAAACAATAAACAAGAGAATGGGACTCACCTCCAAATACAATAGTAAATTAGTTTTTATAGAATAACATCTCTCTTCTCTCTCTCAAGATTGTCACATTCCTTTATGATATCAGAAGTATCCTACTATTGAAGGCAGAGAGAGATAGCCTCTTCGGTAATATTACACAATAATTTAATAATATTATACAATAATTTAAACAGACTAATGAGTAATACCTAGCTTCTCGTAGAGCTGACCGATAATATTTTGTTTATGGGAGGTGAAAAACAGAACAATGAAGAGTTGAAGAAGTTGGACAACTATATGGACAGAAATGAAAGAAAACGGGGGAAAATCAAAAGGCAAAAAGCAAGGCAAAGATTATTCAGATTATTCAGCACGAGCTTGTTGGCGCACGCTACGTGCGCTGGAACCCAGGGTTGCTGTCTCCCCTACCCAACCCCCTCCCCCGACTCGGGGCAGAGAGACAGGTCTGCAGGAGAAGGGTGGATGTCTCCTCTACCTACCTCGCCCCTACCTGAGGCGGACAAACCGGTTTGCATGGGGTGGGTGGCTGTGTCATGTTTCCCCGACTGTCAACCGGGGAGGACAAACAAATTCAGATTCGCTGTCAGAAGCGCAAGGCGCACTGTATGCGGTTACCCAGGCGGCCCCCTCCCCCGCTCTTCTCCCCCTCCTCAGGCTGACAGGTTACAGATAACGTTCAATGGCGATAGAATCTCAGCAGAGAGTTTCTGGTTTAATGAACATGAGCAGTTACTGCCGCTGCACCCAGCCTCCAGCCGTCCAGACTTCCAGACTTCCAGCCTTCCAGCCTCCAGCCTTCCAGCCTTCCAGCCTTCGAAGGCAGTAAGATCACGCAAGCGCGGTTGTCCACGCCAGCCCACTGTCCAATAAGATTATGTGATGAATAGAAAGCACCGATAAAAGCGAATTGATAATGAAAACTACATCAATTATAGAGGTCTGGAATCGCCATAAGCCATGAGATATGGCAATATTAATGTTGCGTTAATCCCGATGCATTCCCCCCCCGCCGCCGCCTCGGGGGGACAGCGACGCCAAGTGTGGCTTCGAAAATAATAATAGCCAGCGAAAGTAAATAATTCAGAATGAAGAAGCCGTACGCGGCCGACCATAATATCAGCGCCAATTAACATCAAGGGGCCGGGACGTTTACTGCCATTGTGTCATAAAATCGGTATCTATACTCCGGTATAACTTCTAATAATGTACTCAATGGCTTGTATATATTCTCTTTAGTGGCCGTACTTGTACTGCTGTTTACTCTCCATAACAAGGCTTCCATGCAACTCACTCAGCCCGATTCTTGGGGAATCGTCTAGGTCTATCAGAACACACATCATCGCTTCTTTTCGTCTTTCTCTTTTCTTTCGGGTGAACAACACTCTCCCCCAACGAAGAGAGTAATGTACCCTTACTCTAAGTATTCCAATTATTATTATTATTATTATTATTATTATTATTATTATTAGGCACAGTTTTCTGTGTCGAAAATGATAATAATGGTTGCAGGTCCACAATAATATAGCATGTGAGTATAAGGTCTTTAATGGATATTAAAAGCTTTCGAAACTTGTACTAAGTTCGAAAGCTTTTAATATTCATTAAAGACCGTATACTCACATCCTATATTATTGTGGACCGGCAACTATTATTATTATTATTATTATTATTATTATTATTATTATTATTATTATTATTATTATTATTCAGAAGATGAAATCTATTCATACGGAACAAGCCCACAAAAGGGACCACTGACTTGAAATTCAAGCCTCCAAAGAATATGGTGTTCATTAGGAAGAAGTAAGACGAGGTAAAGAGAAACACAGGAAGAAGAGGCCCCACTTATTACAAAAGGAAAAAATTAATAAATTAACAAATAGATACAAATGTATTAAAATGCAAGGAAAATAGTATTAGGGCAATATTGTATTTAACCTTCGCTTGAACTTACTCTGAATTTATGCTACACAGCCTTACAGCCGAAGGAAAACTATTCTTTCACCCTTCTGGCCTTATCGTTCGTACTCTCGGCGATCTCATCTACTGTATACCTTGCATCATATTATTTTATATCCTCTATCTTTCATTCAATTCTCCTTTCTCAAGGCTACGAGAAGCTGCGATTTACAACCACACAGATCAGGCAAAAGTCGTCAAGAGTTCCAAATTATATCATTAAAAATTTTATGTATTAAGAGGCAAAACAGTGCAGGAACTAACTTATGAATAACTTAATGTTGGACAATGGGACTTACAGTAACTTGAACATTTAAGTTTCAAACTTAACATCCTACCTTCAAGTTTCTTATTTTCTTGCTTCTTTAGGCCTGAGCTAGAATGGACATTTCCATGTGAATAGGTTTCATCTATTGAAATAATAATAATAATAATAATAATAATAATAATAATAATAATAATAATAATAACAATAATAATAATCAATAATATAATATGTAATAATAATAATATAATAATAATAATAAAATAATAATAATAATAATAATAATAATTAGGTTGCCCATCTCAAACCTACAGACAGGTATGCGTAAATATGGCTTAAAGTGTTGCTGACCTGGCAGATGTCATATAACTAGTCAGAGTCATGCCGTCATTTGAACTAATGGATCTTCTTCTTTCCCACTGTTATCCCTACATTAAGAGGTCTTACGGGGTCGGTTGCCTGATGCGCCATATTCCTTAAAACATCAGGCATGGTTTACAGTTTGGCAAAGGGGTTTTTACGACAGCATCCCCTTGCTGTCATCAACCACCTGCATGGCAGCAGTTTCCATACTTATTGGCGGTGGGTCTAGCCTTTTACTCAAAAGTAAGACTGCAAGGCAGCAGTTTTCACAGTTATTGGCGGTGTTCTAACCTTTGACTGAAAAGTCCACCTGCAAGGCAGCAGTTTCCACAGTTATTGGCGGTGGGCCTAGCCTTTTACTCAAAAGTAAGACTGCAAGGCAGCGGTTTCCACAGTTATTGGCCGTGGGCGTAGCCTTTTACTCAAAAGTAAGACTGCAAGACATCAGTAGCCACAGTTATTAGCGGTGGGCCTAGCCTTTTACTCAAAAGTAAGACTGCAGTTCAGCAGTCCTTTTAGTCGCCTTTTACGACATGCAGGACCTACGGTGGTAGTATTCGCACACCCCTACCACACGGATTAATTTGACCTAATGGATAAAGCTTCCCTAGGATTATCTTTTCCTCATCAGTGTAAGTACATCACCGCTATTATCTCTTCAAAAATTTATATCTGCCTCACCACTAACTCGATCTTCTAGTTAGTCACCGAAGGTGTGGCTCGGATGATGATGATTCACAGGCAATAAAATTGACTTTGCTTGTTTTTTTCCCGCTCCATCATGAAATATGGCTCGACGACCATTTAGACGAGGAACTCTTGGTGGGTATTTAGCTGTTTATACAAATGAAGAGGGGAAGCATTTGTTTCTGAAAACACTTTGTTTAGTCATGCGTTGGATACTAGATTGGATTTATTTACATTTAGTATTTAGCATAGTTTCACGACACAATTCTTTCATATTGTTCAGTTCCTCAATGCTGGACTTTTTAATACTATCTAAACATTCCCTTTCCACTTTACAATCTGTGAATCCTTAAGGAGACCACTCGGTAGGGGGGGTACTGCCATCGGTGCGCCTCACGTGGTGCACTGTAGGCATTACTAAGGGGTGTTTGCTGCGTCTCTTCGCGCTAAAGCTACATCCAATTTTTAGCCACTTACTTTAACGCCACACCAATTCTCTTATTCAATTTCGCTCTCCAACCCCTCTATCTGTTACTTCTCAGTACAACTGTGGGGTCCTCTCCCAGTTCCACCTTGAGATCTTTGTACCTCCATTTCCTGAACCTCTTCTTTTTGCTGTTCAGCCTCTCCAACTCCTTATTTTCAGTCTTAAACACTGAGTGACTGAGTTTGTTTGTATGGTGTTTTTTAGTCGCATAGAACCAGTGGTTATTCAGCAACGGGACCAACGGCTTTACGTGACTTCCGAACCACGTCGAGAGTGAACTTATATCGTCAGAAATACACATCTCTGACCCCTCAATGGAATGCCCGAGAATCGAACTCGCAGCCACCGAGGTGGCAGGCCAAGACCATACCGATCACCCCACTGAGACGCTCTGAATGACTGAGGATACACAGTGCTTGAGTGACAACCTAAATTTCAGAAATCAATCAATCTTCAAGAAACAGACGCTGGTAAAGAGCTGGAATGATGATCCTATTTCATTGGGTGAAACATAACATTTAGGGCAAAAACCAAGCACTGGGACCTATGAGGTCATTCAGAGCTGAAAGGGAAATTGAGAGTAAAAGGTTTGAAAGGTGTAACAGGAGGAAAACCTCGCGTTTGTCCTATGAAACAAGTGTTAGGAGAGAATGGTTAGCAAGTTGGAAATGAAAGACTATAAATGGAGGTACAAGTTATGGAATGAAAGGAGTAGCAGCTAGGGGCCGAAGGGACACTGCAAAGAACCTTAAAAAACCTTAAGTAATGCCTACAGTGCACTGCGTGAGGTGCACTAGTGGCGCTAACCCCCCACCCTACGGGGCTACAAGCCTTGGGGGACAGTGAAAGAAGCGATATTCTGCACTTGGCTGAAATTATACGAGGGGATGAACAGCTTAACCCGAACTTTCAGTGTCCACATATTCCCAGAGCAGATGATCTCGGATTTCATTAGTGACTGCTACCTAAATTTTAAGGAGACCATAGAAGCAGTTTAAAAGCAAAGAGGAAATATGAGGTCCACGTTCAAGATTGCTAACGAAGTGACTTATACGCTAGTCGAATATTTTGTTTGGATATTTTTATTTGGGAGCGAATAATTAATGAGCAAATCTAAACAGCTTAATCATTTTTGCCAATAAAATGAAGATCAGAAAAATGACTCTTGAAGTTTATCCAGTTGCTAAGAATTAAAAGATCAACAACGGCATTTACGAATATATTGACTTCACACTGTAACTGTTTAATAAGGAAGAAACGAAAGAAAGGCATTTTTTTTTTTTGCTTAAAAATGCTTGAAGCAATATATGGAAAGAAACATTATTACACTTAGATATTTATCCAATGTCTAAAATCGCATACTGATCCTGATATTCAGCAGCCAATTCAGTTTTGGTATAAGGCTTTCACACGTCAACAGAGAAATCAGACAACATACAAATAAACTATATTTATGAATGATTCTTCTTGTAGTCTAGTGGTGACGACACTAGAGTAACCACCCAGAGAGCCTGGTTCGAATCCAGGGCTACTTTATTTATGGGGCTAATGCATGGGGCTGTCAGATGACTGCGGTGTGTCGGGACGCTTCTGTGGCTGAGAAGGACACGGAATACAGTAAAAGATCTCATGCAAAAATGAATAGCCGAATCAAATAGCAAAAAACCAAGGAAAGCTTAAGAATACAATTTCCTCCTCTTCATCTTGATGCAATTACAGCACTTGCAAGTTATAAAGAATTAAAAAAAAAAGGTATTTTTCGTATTTCATGATTCATGGAAAGCCACTCTGCAGAGAGAGAGAGAGAGAGAGAGAGAGAGAGAGAGAGAGAGAGAGAGTTAATGCATGCTGGGTTTTGTTAACCACATTTTTTATTCCACCGAAGCATCTTCTATCTCAAATATCTGAATGACTACAGTACCATATGTACAGAAACTGAGGACTTTATTTGTGTTCTTTCTGTTATACTGACGCCACTTCTGTTCGAAGATTATTTGCAAGCAAAAAAACCTTTCGTCCATTTGCATGTGGTTATTATCAGCGACGACCACAATCACAGGACCCAAACTATTATGAAAAAGACGCGAAAGAAAGGGGGAAAATACGATTTCCTGGATGTCATTATCATAATACAACGCGCCGGAGCTGGTGCTGCGGTGGTTGGGTATGAGGCTTCCAGCCAGCCGCCTGTGCCACCACAAGGGGTTCCAAGTTGCGAGCGTCCAAGCCTCTATAAAAGAGTATGGTGCCCTAACGGAGCGGCAGCACAATAAGCAGGCTGATAAGAGGAATCGTTACGAAATTCTCTCGTACTTCTTCTCTCTTCCAGTGTGGCGCAGAGCCCGAAGAAGACGGACGCGGGGCATGCGCTCGCTTTTGAGAGCCCTGCCGGATCGGGCGCACAATAACCGGACTGGGCATAATATTCCGATACGGGAAGTCGTTGCGAAATTCTCTCTCTCTCTCTCTCTCTCTCTCTCTCTCTCTCTCTCTCTCTCTCTCTCTCTCGGGGCAAGTCCTAAAACCCAGGGACGTATAATCCCCGCTAAACGAATTTAAAAAAGTCTCGTTCGGGTCTCCGTTTGAAGGCGGCGGAGCCCCGGGTCCCGGGGTATTCTAGGATGGCTCATAATTTTGAGTTTTATGCTCATTCCTGCGACGTTGCGTCGATAAAAGTAAATAGGCTAAGTGGAACTAGCCACGTTTAATATCAGGCACAACTAAGGCCCCCCCCACCAGCAGGCAGTGATGACCCGTGAAGCAAAACAGAGGAGGAAAAGGAGAGGAGGAATGAGAGAAAAACAGTCAAGCACGCACCGGGACATGGTGAGAATGGCCGATAACACCTACGCGAATGGGAGAAGCGGAGATAAGGCGATAAAGGAAGGCGAAGCTACAAATCGTTACGGGAGATATAGCTTCATCTACATACCAAGAGGCTGGTATCCTCAAGGGAGAGAGAGAGAGAGAGAGAGAGAGAGAGAGAGAGAGAGAGAGAGAGAGAGAGAGAGAGAGATTGCGTTGACGTGATGTTGGAATGATTATATCATCTGTATATCATATTTTGGTGCCTCAAAGTCTTGAGAACTCTGTGATATATACAAACTGTGTTAATATCTATGAATATAGAAAATGTTACGGCGTAATTGACAAGAAATTCATATAAATATATATATGTGTAAGTGTGAATGTACACAATAAGAAAATGAAGGACAAACAGTTGCAGATATACAAAAAAACTAGCCCTTCAAGCCTTTAACTGTCTTCGCAGTATCACATCTTCCTTTCGTAAACATATGTCCCCTTGATTTTGGGAGAAGTCCGGGACATAGTGGGCTGGGACACTTTCGCCCAAGGTCTAAAGAACACATTACATTCTCTAGCCCTTGGTTCAGCCACAGGACGTCTGAGGTTTACCGACGGCTACAGGTGGTTGTCACACTAAACCCATTTATTTATACAGACAGTAGAAGATTTCGCACACAGAAATGTGTGCTGCGTGGCATCACGAATGGGGTCGTGATTCTGTTTAGTGGAAAAGCGAAAATCCTCAAATTCGGGTCACTGCTTTCATTAAATCGCTTTTTTAATAGGGAAAAGACGGTTATTACCAACATTGCTCTCTCACAATTAATCGTTTTATCAACTTCATAAAAGGAAGTAGACATCAGCAAAGAACAGCATGTGCTTAACCTTTCATACGGTAGTTTATATATATAAATTCGTCACAGTCTAACCAGTAATTACTGTGTTAAGAACAGTTTAAATTAGAATTACTCGAAAAGACAGGCAAACGTCTATTACATCACTCAAAATTTTGAGATGAACAAAAACCGAAAAACAAACAATTCGTATTATTGTTCCCAAAATATTTTGAATCTCAAATGAAAAACGAAGTAATTAACAAATGAGGCCTGGAATGATTCGGTAGTCCCGAGTTCGATTCCCCGCTCTGCCAACGTGGAATCAGAGGAGTTTGTTTCTGGTGATTAGAAATTCATTTCTCGATATAAGGTGGTTCGGATCCCACAATAAGCTGTAGGTCCCATTGCTAGGTAACCAACTGGTTCCTAGCCGTGTAAAAATATGTAATCCTTTTGGGCCAGCCCTAGGAGAGCTGTTCATCAGCGCAGTCCATATGCTTCACAGTTTGGAATGATTATGCCAAAATACATGAACTCATTATTGATGGGTAATGTAATGTCCTTTGTGATCTCAACTATTATAGTAACTTCACAAAGTGTGGAATATCATCGATCTCACTGCTTATAATATCCTTCTTCCTTCATTTATGGACTTTGACCTTCCCTCGAATAACTGTTGAATCAATTTTGAAAAGAGAACACTGACATTTTGAAAGGATGTGCCAGAGAACTGCCACGTCAAATTAGCATCCTGTTACTCTGGAACAATCCTTCCCATATCCACTATAAGAAACATTCTTACGCGACGGTTTGAAAAAAACAAGGCGTGATCCGACCTCCAGATTTTCCCCTCATGCATAAGTTGTAAACATTATATCCCTTACTTAATGTCGATCAAAATGTGCTAAAATCTAAGGTCACGTAGATCTTTGTTTCAGCAACGAAAATTAAAATAAATACGCAATATTTTATTAGAAATAATATTCTGTACTGTTTAACATGCACGTTATTTATTTTTTACATTTTCAGTTATTGAATAAATGATAAATATCCTATCTTAAAATTCCTGTATCTTTAAACTCAACACGAAACACCTTCTTCAGGCCTTTATAGGCTCTTCCACCGACCTTTCCTACATCCCTCCCAACAAGAACAACAACGAAGTAGTTTGTAGGCTTACTCCCAGAGTAAGTGATAAACAATAAACGGTTTAACCTCGTAACCTGAATGCAGTTACGCTCTAACACAGCTGATTTATATCAATCTAATTATCATAACCTGTGTGACCAAGACATCTAAATATTACAGCCAAATTTTAACAACCAAGAAATCGGACCATATTTTCAATATCTATTAATTACATTAAGTACATAACATTCTCGAGTTCTGTGATTCCTCCCCATCGTAGAAAAGAAAATAGTTACTATAGTAGATTCACATCAACCGTGCATCTGATGTCTAGTCCAGTCCCTTACGTCGCTCCTGATTGGCTGTTGATAAGCCAATCACAGGGCTGGAAACTGCCAGTCTCTCTCGAGAGTTCACATGGGCAGGATGTATGTTCCACCTCTCCTCGGGGATACTTTTGAAAGAAGTATCCCTCAGGAGAGGTAGAACATGCATCCTACCTATGTGAATTCTCGAGAGAGACTGAGAGTTTCCAGCCCTGCGATTTGCTTATCAACAGTCAATCAGAAGTGTCATAAGGGACTGGCCTAGACATCAGGTGCACGGCTGATGTGAATCTACTATAGCAGACAGAAAAGTAATCCTCAACATGCATATTATATCATCTCTTTGCAAGGACCAACATCGTGTCACTGACAAAGATTCAAAATAAAAACTGCACCAGAATTTCAACCCTAAGGAAAACAGCCATAACAGTTTTGTACGACTAAAGCCAGCCAGCAATGAACCTCTATTGTCAGTCACTCATAAAATACAAGGGATATAAGGTACCTTGTCAACATTACATAAGAGCCGTAAGTCATATCAAAGGACGTATTAAAAGTCAATCTGAACACGACTGGGGTCTTCTATATCAGATAAAATAATGGTGATGATGAGTTCTAATATGTAAATGATAATGGCCAGTTAATGAGTGGTCATTAACGAGATGAACAATATTACAAACTATGAAATTTACGAACACAAATCTTATTTCATTACTTATTTGTATAAGAGAAAGTTTTTTTATTAACTACATGTTTCTTATGACCGATCAAAGAAGGACAGCAATACATTCATGAAATATATATCATACAAGAAAACAACAAAATTGCTCGTTTTTTTTCTAATACATAAAGCTATTATAGTATTTCTTTAACCGACTCAGTTTCATTTTAGTCAACTACGATGGGTGATGTTTTCATACTCATTTTTCTATATGCACCAATTCAATTGGGAATAGCAGCTAGTCACACACACACACACACACACACACACACACACACACACACACACACACACATATATATATATATATATATATATTATATATATAGTTATATATAATATATGGAGAGAGAGAGAGAGAGAGAGAGAGAGAGAGAGAGATAATTTATTTGATGAACGGGTTCACTCTAGTGAGCTGAAGACGACCTCGTTGAAGCGCTAGCGTGTTCGGTTATGATCTGATATCACACATTCAAGACTACTTCTTTTTCTCCTGTCCTTTCTTTCCCAGTTGCAACCCACAGCAGTCAATTAACAATCACGTGCATAATTCACTGCCCACGTCAACAGAGACACGGTGGGTTAAAAGGTAATTCTCAAGAATCCGCACCACTAATCTCAGAGACCAGAGAAAAAGTAAGAATATATATATATCTTAGTTTAACCAGACCACTGAGCTGATGAACAGCTCTCCTAGGGCTGGCCCGAAGGATTAGATATTTTTACATGGCTAAGAACCGATTGGTTACTTAGCAACGAGACCTGCAGCTTATTGTGGGATCCGAACCACATTATATCGAGAAATTAATTTCTAACCACCAGAAACAAATTCCTCTGGTTCCACGTTGGCAGAGCGGGGAATCGAAGAGACCAGAGAGAGAGAAGAGAGAGAGAGAGAGAGAGAGAGAAGAGAGAGAGAGCCATCATCTAGTTTTTAGTTTGTTTGTTTGTATGGTGTTTTTACGTTGCATGGAACCAGTGGTTATTCAGCAACGGGACCAACGGCTTTACGCGACTTCCGAACCACGTCCAGAGTGAACTTCTATCACCATAAATGCACATCTTTAACCCCGCAGTGGAATGCCCGAGAATTGAACACGCGGCCACCGATTCCGGTTAACTCATAACAACTTCCAGGTACTCGTCTCGACTTGGGGGAATTCTCAGCTTGGTCGCTGGCTCCGGTCAATCAAACCGAAGAAGGAACAACCTACCTCAAAAATGTGATGCAAATGAATATGAAATTCAGGCTGAAGGCCAAGCGCAGTTACCTATGAGGCCACTCAGCGCTCAAATGGAAACTGAGAGTAAAAGGTCTGAAAGGTGTAACAGGAGGAAAACCTCGCAGCTGCACGAAGAAACATTTGTTAGGAGAGGCTGACAGCAAGAAGAAGGGGAATATGAACGGAGGAACAACAAAAGGTGTTGCAGGTGCCGAAGGGACGCTGCGAAGAATCTCAAGTAATGCTTACAATGCTCAGCGTATGGCGCACTGCCAGCACTATCCCCTACGAGGACCTCGAAACTGTAATTAATTTTGTACAATCTTTCAAAGGACCTGCGTGCAATAATTACACAGATTTTTACGCTGTTATCGTAAAAATTTTAATATTGCTCGGACAGCAATATTAAAATTTGCCTAAATGAAATTTCGTATATTTAGGACCATAGAGTAATAAATACTTTGAAAGACATTAAAAACAAACCCTGAGCTTATACAGCCTCATTGCCGTATTTATCGTCAATCTTATCAGCTACTAACCTCATCCAGATACCTAGTTGTTGCTGGTTCTGTGCTGGTGTGCAAACCATTATTATTATTATTATTATTATTATTATTATTATTATTATTATTATTATTATTATTATTATTATTATTATTATTTTATTATTGTAGAAAATAATGGCAGTTTTTAACGAATTAATCTTATAAATGGTCTTTTCAATTCTTCTGATAATTCGTTTTTCTGACTCACCTAAGTTAAGTAGAATTCCAATATTCATATTCGTCATAATTAGGATATTTGTCAAAATTATTTTATCAAAAATATTTTATTATATATTTGGCTTATAGAAACTATTCTATGAGCCAAATATCTAATAAAATGTTTTTGAAGAAATAATCTTGAAAAATATCCTAATTATGACGTACATGAATATTGGAATTCTACTCAACAACCTGGCGGAGTCAGAAAAACGAATTATCAGAAGAATTGAAAAGACCCTGTATAAGATTAATTCGTTAAAAACTGCCCTTATTTTCAACAAAACATGCATCAAAGAAGGTCTCCTCCCTGCATATTATTATTATTAATAATTATTATAATTCGTTTCTCTGTTTTTTCGTACAGTCTGACCCCAGACCTGAAATAGGTCAGTATAACCAAGGCACTGTTATCATTTCGAGAACGACCCGACAGGAGAGAAGAGTTCAGAAGTTCAAGAGTTCAATGAGCGCCTCGGGGGCACCTGCCCAATTCCCAGGGCATCCAGGAAGGTTTGTCTCCCTGTCAACCTGCTGCGGGTGATGATGATCACTTATGCCAGACGCATGCCCTCGCCTAAACTTTGGGATATGCCCAAATCCTCCCGTTGTGCGTGAAGGTCTGCATTTTAAACGAGGGTAGTCAGTAGTACCCATGGACGTCAGGAGGAGGAGGTTCAAGTGATGACCAGAATGTGTTATTTGTTTTTTGGGGGAATTTTTTTTTTACTTTTTACTTCTCGTCTCGTCAGATCATTAATACACGTCGTAAGAAATTTATTTCTTGATGAGTATCTAGTATTTAAGGAATGCTGGTCGCCTGCGATTCCCCCTGAGGTAATAATTTTAGTGCTTGTTCGTGGTTGCAAGACTTGTAGCTATATTATATGTACATTAATATAATAATAATACAATAATAATAACAATAATAATAATCATCATCATCACACGCGTCACTATGAAGAATCTACAGTAATGTCCTTGTAAATATATATAAAAAATGTATACAAAACGAGAGCTTTCGAGAATCCGTTACATTCTCCTCATCTAGGAGAATCAAGCAGGTTCTCGAAAGTCTCGTTTTGTGTGTGTGTACACACACACACACATATATATATATACGTGTATATATATATATATATATATATATATATATATATATATACACACACACACACACACACACAAAACGAGAGGTTTCGAGTACCTACAGTGAACATTGGAACAGAGGTGGTTTGGCTATTGGGAGCTAGGACAATTCGCCGTAAACAAATTTGCCGTAGGACAATTGATTGTAAGACTTTTCGCCGTAAGAAAACTTGCCGTACGGATATTTTGCCGCAAGCACATTTCGCCGTAAAATGTATATTTTAGTTTTTAGCTTATTTCTTTTAGAGATCAATGTAACTATATTCATATAGTTATCTTCAAGTATATTTATCACTTTTCATTGATTTTCATGCATTCATTTAATTATAATTATATATAAGAAAAGGTTAAAAAAAATGCAGATCACACACTTTATTTAAAAAGTTTTCTAAAAAAAAAATTCAGAGCTAAAAATCATGTAAGTTCATAGCAATTGCTCATAAATAATGTTGCTTTGCATTTTGATCATAACCTCTGACAATACTTAGTATGCGCTTATAAACATTTTTGTATTGTTTCTTGACTGCTGTTTCAACTCTTTCTGCATCGATTATCTTCTTTTTAGAAAGATATTCTTCATTTTTCAATATATTGATGAGTTTCCATAAATTTGGATGCGTATTGGTCACAGATGCTTGAAGCGCATTATGGAACCCTTAGCCAGCTGATCTAGGGTTCTTTGATAAACATTCCAAAGTTCGATAGGAAAAATTGGAGAAACTCTACGACGACGAGGTCCCCTCCCTCTCTCTCTCCCCCAATGTAATGAGTTTCAAAATATGCAACTAGTTCTTGGAATAGGAGGGGCCTTTTCTTCTTTTTGTCTCCATCTTCTTATGTTTCTTGACAAATTTGAAGTTGATGGCATGAGAGAGCGTCCTGCATTTTCTAATTCCTCGCATGCAGCACCAATCAATGATCTTGAAGTTAGCTGGGATTTCAGTGCATTTTCTTTCATATGTGCAATTGTTTTTTGCATTTTATGTTTGCTTGGGTTCGCTGGATGGGTATGCTCACTTACAGTTTTACAGATTGAAATCTCTTCAATATTCCGTCTTGCATGTACTCTTGCTTTGCAGTTTTTTCAACACACTTCCAATAAACCTTGCTTCCATATTCTCTTCTTGCCTGTAAATCTAGTTGGAATCATCTACGAGCTTATCACAACCTCTGGTGCTTTTGATAGTGTACGGCATCGTAGGGGTTTAAGTTTCAACTGATAAAAGTAGATAATACAAAGGTTTAAGATAAAAAAAAAAAAAAGAAAAAAAAAAAAATATGGTAAACTACCGAATTTGTAATGACCTCATTTAAACATTTAACGACGGGTGTCAAAATTTATAATAAACGGCCCCTTTCTTCTCTCTCGCTCTCTTTCTTCTCATCTCTTTTTTTTTTCTTTCTTCATCTAATTTTTTTTTCTATACATGTCAAAGCATATACATTTTATGGCGAAATGTCCTTGCGGCAAAATATCCGTACGGCAATTTTTCTTACGGCAAAATGTCTTACAATCAATTGTCCTACGGCAAATTTGTTTACGGCAAATTGTGCGGTCTCCGGCTATTGAGTGTTGGTGATTGTTGTTTAATGTGTAGGGACTCTTAAAAAGGGAAGCGAATGGCTGTTTTTGGTTTGTCCGAGCGTTTGAAAATCACTGTATTGTATGTGATGGTGGCGGGATACGGCATTAAGTCTAATTGCACTTCTCCTTCTTTTCCGATGGCTGACACCCCTATGAGAGTCGATGTGCACCTTAAGTAGGCGTTTGGTACAACCCACTCGAGTCCCAAAATGACATTTAGGGCAATTAAACGTGTAAACTGTGCAGGTACGCATCAACTCCGGGAGGGTGTCTTTCATGCGAAACAGTCTTCCGATTGTAAGAGGGTTTTTCGTTAAAAGTAAATCTAAAATCAACATATGGGTACAGATAGCTCAAGTAAGACAATAATTGACGTTTGAGTAGGACAGAATTATTAGTGATTGGTAAAGGAAAATATATACATTTATCTTTTTGGGAACGGTGCAGACTACAGGTTTTGGCTTAAAAATGTTGTCTAAAAAAGGGATTTTGACAATGGAAAAATCTATTTATGGGCAGTGACCTGTGTCGCCTAGTGAAATATTCCTATAGCACTTATTTCTAAGGTATAAATATTGCTAAATATACAAGAGAAAAAGCTACATTGGATTATACCAGAATAAATCTGGTTCGCTCACCCCTGTATAGGGTGACGGTATAAAAACTGGGGCGAGTGAAACACTACCAGAGGTCTCCTGCCATTTATTCTCTTCCTTTGTCAATTTCCCCCGTTCCAAAGAGGATTTTACTGAGCATGTTCAAGGGATAACAATCATTTTTAAAATACGTCTCTAAAAACCTGACTTCCAGGTGAAAGTCATTCCAGTTGGAGCAGAGGGAAAAGACTCGATGAATCAGAGTTATACACGAATTAGCCTTGAAAACAAGGGATAATGACGAAAAAAGTTTAACCCAAGAACGGTAAACGTTTTCCTTCTGATAATGACTGTCACAAAATTTCCCTCGTATGTTGATTTTAGATTTACTTTTTAATAACCCTCTTACAATGGGAAGACTGTTTCGCTTGAAATACACCCTCCCGGAGTTGATGCTACCTGCTCAGCTTACAAGTTTAATTAATTGCCCCGAATGTAATTTTGGGATTTAAACGTGATGTACCAAGCGCCTACATAAGGTGCGCATCGACTCCCATAGGGGTGTCAGCCATGGTATAGGCTTACCTTAAAGCAACAAGAAAAACTGTGCCATTAGACTTCATGCCGTATCCCGCCACCATCACATACAATACAGTGATTTTCAAACTCGAAAAAAAAAAAAATCCATTCGCGTCCCTTTTTAGACTCCATCCATATTAAACAACAATCACCAACACTCAATAGCCAAACCACCTCTGTTCCATTGTTCACTGTAGGTAATCGAAAGCTCTCGTTTTGTGTGTGTATACATATGTGTATATATACACACACACACACGAAACTAGAACTTTCGAGAACCTGTTCGATTCTCCTAGATAAGGAGAATCGAGCAGATTCTCGAAAGCTCTTGTTTTGTATACATTTTTAATATATATTTACACTGACATTGGTCATTGCATAGTTTGCTCGTTAGATTTTTTCTCTCTCACTTTTACCCACACCGCTTCACCCTCTTTCATTCGCAGTCTTCTGATCATTATTTTTACTTTGAATATTCACGTCTTTTTCTCTTATTTGACGTCAAATGGAGAAGGCAAAATATAGGCTCAACTACATACGGAGTGTCATTCTTTTCAACGATATTATTATTATCATTATTTCTATTACTATATCAGTAGTAGTAGTAATAGTAGTAGTACCAATATACATATACGCCTAGTAGAGGAAAATGATAAGAAACTTACAAGAAAAAGAAAGAAAAACTTTAACATTAAATAATAAATAATTATTACTGCCTATCATGGTCGTTCACTTTTAATAAATGCTGCTTAAACTCCCACATAAACCGATAAAGAAGCAAATGAACAAACGACATGCGCATATAGAGACAAACGAATAAATCACAAGTATACGCATTAATGTGAGTGGCTGCAGTCTAGATGAAATGGAGAGGGATCAACCAAATTTCCTAGTCAGTACCATATCCCACTGTGGTACTACGTAGTTACAAAAGTACTGACACGGAAAAAGGATGAGAATATGAAAAGGTGTGACCCTAAGTTGAGATTTATGGCCGGATGATGGTATGGTTGGTGTATTTTGATTTTTGATTTGATTTGTATAGATTTTTGGCGTTATGCTAGGCACTGGGGCAACTAAGGCCATTCAGCGTTGAAACGGAAATTGACAGCAGAAGATTTGAAAGGTGTTACAGGAGGAAAACTTCGCAGTTGCACATTGCAACAAATGTTAGGAGAGGGTGGACAGTAAGATGGAAGAAAGAGATTATGAACGGAGGTACAGTAAAAGGAATGAAAGTAATTGCAGCTAGGGGCCGAAGGGACGCTGCAAAGAACCTTAAGTAATGCCTAAATTGCACCGAATGAGGTGCACTGACGGCAATAGAATTGTGGTATCATGAGGCTGGGAAAAAGAGAGATCTCAAGGACTGATGGACGAAAGATAAAGACAATGATTTGAGATCAAGAAATATGAAATGATGAAGAGAAAAGCATACATAATTATTAGCCGGTACATATCGTTTTTGTATACTATATGAATAGCCCTCACAAAACTTCAAATGAGGTTGAGAAGCAGTTATGGATAAGTGCTTTGCTTTGAAAATTCGAGAATTCAGTTCTATCCCCATGAATGAAAAAACTGAAATAAAATTGTTTATGATGATGTGCCTATTTTTAACAACAGCACAAATTTCCTATGGTGGGGGAGGGGGGGGGTCCTTGAAAAAGAAAGGAGCGTGCATATTTGTCAATAACAGTATATCTTATCTTAAAAGTGGGAGAAGTTTCCATAAATAAAAAGAGCATAGACACTGCCATATTCCCCTTTATCTGCTGAAGCAAGGCTGAATTCTGTGCAGAACAATTTCCCAACATTAGTATAGCTTTATGAGCCTATAGAAGGAGGTCCATCATCAGCCCGCTGAACTGCACAATTCGCCTATATTTTGCTTTCTTACTTCCTGAAGATTATAGAACTTCCACTCATCTCCTCCGTCGTTTTCCTAAATGTTCCTCCTCACCTTTCTCCCTCCAGTCCAGGATTTTACTCTGTGAACATAAATCTATGGGATTCAATGAAAATCCACTTAAAACACTATGACCCATTTCTTCACTCAAACAAATCTTTTGCAGTTTCAAAAATATTTTATTTTGTTTCCAGTTTCATGATCAACTTTTGGCATGCAATGTCCTCCTTCAAATCATCTTCATTTCCTTCTCTTAGCCTCTAATTTCGTCGTCCATTACTCAACTCATTTTATTTTGCATTTCTACCCTCCTAATATTTAGAAATCTTACCTTCCAATTCTATGGCCTTACTCCTCTTAAGCTGCTTCTACTTCTGTGTCTTGTGCCCTAAGCACAACTTTCAGGCATCCTCTTTCCGATAAGTTACTTCTGCTGTTACTCACTTTTCCTAAGGCACCATGTAGTAATTTCAACCCTTCCTCTTCTGCTGATACGTGAGTCTATTACAACTTTTGTTTCAACTAGATTTTGATATACTTCAAGTCTCTCTCTTCACGGACACACTGTATGTATGTATGTATGTATGTATATGTATATGTATATATATATATATATATATATATATATGTGTGTGTGTGTGTGTGTGTATGTATGCATGTATATATGTATGTATGTATATATGTATATATACACATGCAAACATATATACATATACACATGACTAACTGGATCACGAAATATATAAAACGTGATGCTCTGTATAAATAAATTCCTGTGTCATTACCTTTATATATACACATATATATGTCGTTCATTACACAGAACACAGTGGCCTTTTTATATTCACAAACATTAAGCTACAAATTTAATATCCAATTTGCTCTACCTCGGGAATGTCACAGAAAGGGAATTGTAACCGATAAAAGGTTGGATATCTGGGAGATTCGAACGCCCGACAGAGAGCACCGCCGACTTTAGGGACAGTAACCATTCGGTTACCGTCCCTGAAATCGTCGGTAGACACTGACGGGGGTTCGAATCTCACAAGTGTCAAATCGTTTAGCGTTCATAATTATCCTTCGTTAGGTTGAGCGAATTGGGCATTAAATGACATTTGTAACTTAATGTTCATGAATATATATATATATATATATATATATATATATATATATATATATATATATACATATATATATATATATATATATATATATATATATATATATATATATATATATATATAACTTGCTTAGATAACTTTTAAATTTTAGAGACTAACTAATGTGGTATTATGCTAATTTAAATGCTTGTACCCAATACAAACATGTCAGTGGAATTTAACTGACTATATTTGAAAGAATGACTATTGATTACTTGAATATCGTGTCCCGGATGAACACAAATTATTTCTTTTTTAAAACATTCTTATTTATATTACGCATTATTAGGATATATACATATATTATATATATAAATATATATACTTATATGTGTATGAGTCACATCACATTACCGTGATTATATATACGCATTAAGCTACAAATGTCTTTTAATATCTAATTCACTCTACTTCGGAAAACATATTTTCATATATGTTAACCGAAGGGGAATGCTTTAATTCCGAGGTAGAGTGAATTAGATATTAAAGGACATTTGTAGCTTAATGCGTATATTTGTGCATGTATGTATATACAATTATATATATATATATATATAATACATATATAAACAGTTTATTAATTAAAAATCACATTATTACGATGTATACATGTTAATTCACGTATGTAAGTATGCATGAGAAATTAACCACAAATGTGATGAGAGAGAGAAAGAGAGAGAGAGAAGACACTCGCAACAAAGGAATATAATTACACTTAAAGACACGTTCATTTTCGTGCTAGGAAGGAGAGAGAGAGAGAGAGAGAGGAGAGAGAGAGAGAGAGAGAGAGAGAGAGGACCCCTCCCGGCGGGCACCGCTCATTTATTCAAATTGTAAAAGACCTTTACGATCGGCGGAGTCACGGTTTCCGAGTCTTTATTTGATTATTTATACAGTCTTCCGACTAGGACGAGCATAACTCACGGGTAACCCGACAGTTCTCGTCCGCTTACGTTCCCATTCACGAGGCCCCATCATTACCGAGTTGTTGAAAACCCCTCCTCTCCCCTGGAGGGGGGCAGTCTCCCCCCCCGGGGGGCCAGCAGGGCAAGAATGGTTTTCAAAATCCCTGCGAACATGCGGCTAGGAGTTCATCACCTGCTATCATAATCACACATCTTTATCGGTCTTTACAATAAACGTCAGGTGTTATTTATGGCCTGGTGGCGTTTCTCTCAATAAATCAGGGTTGCCTAACGGAGGGGAAGGCTGACCTGCCTGGCTGTGGGAGTCGGAGGAACTTGCGGAATTGGATCATTCTTATATCACTGCAATAACTGCGAGGCCAGGCTGCCGACGCGCGGGAGTCCTTATAGCGATGTTGTGCATTCGTATATAAAAAAAAAAAAGCACAGGGCTGGGAAAATAAAATTCCTGGGCCCTGGCAACGTTGCTGAGTAATACTTATAAAGGTTCAAATACTAGCCACGCTCAGTAGGGGGCGCCTGTTGTTGGCCCCGGAACGGTTGGTAAGCCTGGGCCAAGGAGTCGTAAATCACAGCACGAATAAGACCAAGATGGTGAAATCACAAGAACAGAGAAAAGCCAGAAACGATCTTCGCTGTCCCCGAATTTCTTTTTCTGTTCGGGAGGAGAATGAATATTCCCGCCTGGGCAATTGCCTTCGCCTCTCCAAAATGTTGTTTGTTTGTTAGCCTGCTGTGAACATGCCTGTCTGCAGGGAGTGCGTGCATGTCTGCTTGCGTACCTGAGCCCGAACACACAAACACACATACGGGTTTGTGAGTGCGTCCGTCGGTGGGGTTTGTTCGAAAACTCCTTTCATCAGCATTGTGGGAACAAACAGGTTTCTGGTGACTTTTTGCGGGTAGCTAAATTATTTTCACTTTTCAAAAGATTTATATTGCGGTTAAGCTGTGTAACCGGTCGTCTGTCCGAGTCCCTCGTGTTACACCTATTTTGGTGCAGCATCTCTTCTTCCTCTTCTTCTTCTTCTTCCTTTTCTTCTCTTTCTTCCTTTCATTTTTCCTCCTCTCTTCTTATGGCTACGCACTGTGACTCGCTTCCCAACGAAAGGACTTCCTCTTCAGACATTTTTTTTTCTTCTAGATACTCAAAGCGCATGGGTTTGGAACCAAAACGTGTAGGTTCCGATATCATTACTTCTTCCGTCAATGTGTTTCCCCCCATCAACCACCATTTTCTGATTTTTTTTTTTTTTCTTAACAGACTTAGATGCAACTATATCCCCCCCATGTCTATTTTCTCGTGCATACTCCGAGATTTTTTTATTTATTTATTATTATTATTTTTTTCTGATCCGCCTGTTTTTACGGAGGAACGAAACAACACCTTGTGACACACAAACCTCAATTCTGTCGTGTTGTCGAATTTCTCGCTGAGGATGTAATGGTTACCAAGTAGACTCCTGTTTACCGTTTTATATCCTTCACAATGAGACCGACATGATCATCCTAAATACTTGGAATGTTAACATCCTAAATACTTGGAATATTAACATATAAACTGGTTCCGTGAACATTCTGTTTCCAATCTACGAGCTAAAAAAAATAGGTTTGTTAATGACTATTGACACTATCAAATTCCCGTTTTCTTTAATAAAATAATAAAATAAAATATGTTGCAGATTTGCAGGATAAGACCATAGGCGGCAATTTCGTTTCTCAAAGGACTTTTTCTCACCTTTACAAACGCAAACGTCCGACAACAACAGGTTACGAAAATACCGTTACCACCAAGACAGAGAGAGAGAGAGAGAGAGAGAGAGAGAGAGAGAGCGTTCAGGTGGGTGGTTCTCTAGAATGGATCTAATTAGACAAAGGACGTCCAGGCAATGATGTTTATGGCAGATTACTAAGGATCACGATTGCAAACGATGCATATCTCTGCATCCTCCGTTTTATGTCAGGGGCTCGAAAATGGTCTCTTTGCGGATGCCTTTATGGCGTTTGTGTGTTTGTGCGTGCGTGTGTGTGTGTTCGTGTGTGTCTGCGAAGTTGTGTGTGTGTACATCTGTCAGTGAGCGTATCTGTACGTACGTACGGTATGGACTTTTTAGGGATGATAAAAAGGGGTAATAACGCAAGTATGATGATTCTTAGAGTAATAAGAGGTAAAGAATGAAGAAGCAGTATGAATAAATAGATATTAGTTGCTTTAATAATTACAATGATCCTTAGTTTCGGGAAAATTCCTTTTGTAGTTATAGCGTTCCTCCCCCGCCCCCCCCCCTCCCCCAACCCCGCCGCGCTTTTCAGTAATGTTTACATACCGTCACGTCTGAATATTACAAATACTGAAAAATGAATAAAATACCAAAGCAAAGAGCGCAATGTATTCAAGTAAATGCAGTTTTAATTGTGTAATTCCTTCAGTGGTTTCTTTTAACCTTTCCATTATTGACTAAAAAGTATTTCCAGAAACCCTACCCCTCCCCCCTTCTTCCCGGCTGATTCAGAGCTTGGTGTCTCCCATCTTTGGGGAAATCTAAGTAAAAAATCGAAACAGAACATGTTTTTTTATGTCATTATGCTAATTAATAGACAAACAAATCAGCCCATAAACATTATTTTTGTGTCGGAGGTTTTTATATATATAATATATAATACACAACACACACACATATATATATTATATATATATAATATACGTATATTATATATACATACACACACACACACACACACACACATATATATATATATATATATATATATATATATATATATATATATAATATGTTGAGGAAGCCCACTAAAAATTGGAAAAAATTGAAAGCATTTTATTTATTTCCATTTTTAATATAAAACATCCAACTGACGCTCTTATTTATCGCACACCTGAGAGTGATAAATAGAGAGAGAAGGAGAGAAGAGAGAGGAGAGAGAGAGAGACGAGAGAGAGGAAGGAGAGAAGAGGCGAGAGAGACCTAATCCTGAGGGGATAGTTTCAGCTGTTGCTAATGTTCTAATACCCCCAACACAAAAATAATATTATGGGCTGACTTGTTTGTGTATTAATTAACATTCTGACATAAAAGAAAAATAAGGTTGTGTTTCGAATTGACCCCATAAAAAAAAAAAAAAAAAAATCTCAAAAGGTGGGACTTGTGAATGGCAACGCGTGATCAAATTTGGGGAGAAACCAAGATCTGGATAAGACCGGAATAAGGGGAAAGGGGTTGGGGGGGGGGGGGGGGGAGGGGGAGGTGTGCGGTCACTGAAAGTTCTTTTTAGTCAATAATGGACAGGTTGGAAACCCCGGACGGAAATATAAAATTAAAACTGTATTTATTGTGCCTTTTAGAAATGGGATTTTATTGCTTTCAATATTTGTAATGTCCAGCTGAACACATCTACGCATATCCTATATAATATACGTATATATTTTATACATATGAAGAACTTGATCACGAAATATATAAAACATGATGCTATGTATAAATAAAGGAAAATGAAAACATGAGAACTGCAGAGAGATCTTTCGGTCTTAACGACCCTTTACTTAAGTCTTGCCTTAAGTAAAGGGTCGTTATGACCGACAGATCTCGGCAGGTCTCGCTTTTCATTTTGTTTATTTCCTTTATTTATAATATATATATATATAAGATATATCTATATAGTATATATATATATATATATATATATATATATATATATGTGTCGCATGTAAGTGCAAACTAAAAATTGAAATGTCATCCCAGCAAAAGGAAACGAAACTTTGAGACTGAAGACTTCACACGCACCCAAAACGTCCAAAAGAAGAAAATAACTAATCTTTAAAAAATTGGTTAAAAAATCCACCTGGGGTGGTTATAAATGAAAATAAATAGTAAAAATACTTTAGAAACAAGTTGTGTGTGCAAGAATTACTCAGACTCAACAGGAATTCTGTATATGGCGAGAAACATTTACTGTACATTAATTGAAGGGTCAATAATAGGAAGGCTAATATGGTAGATTTAAGAAACGATAACTGATGATAAGAACTAAACATCATTACGGAAAAATAAGAACCACTGAACACATTAAATATCTCACGTCTAATTATAATCTTATCTGCACTTCCAGTTCTCAATTACTTAGAGCGTGGGATTTTCAGATGCGAAAACTATCAAAGATGGGAAATAAGTTAAGTATATCTTAGTTTTACCAGACCTCTGAGCTGATTAACAGCTCTCCTAGGGCTGGCCCGAAGGATTAGATATTTTTACGTGGCTAGGAACCAATTGGTCACCTAGCAACGGGACCTACAGCTTATGGTGGGATCCGAACCACATTATATCGAAAAATGAATTTCTATCATCAGAAATAAATTCCTCTGATTCCGCGTTAGCAGAGCCGAGAATCGAACTTCGGACCACCGGATTGGCAGCTGAGCGCGAAAACCACTCGTCCAACTAGGAACACAAGATGGGAAATAAACAACTACCATCATATAATCCTATCTGTTAACTAATTATTTACACAAAATTAATAGTTTTCAGATTTTTACAATGAAATATTTCTCACGTACGTCTGTCTACAAGTAGCTAGAATGTGTACGAAAAATATAAAACAAAAAATTCGATTAAATTTCTTATTCCTGACTTTGATATTAACCTCTGGCACCATCGTTCAATTTGGCTCATTGTGCATGCAGTTTAGGATAGTTTATCTTATCATCTCTTACATTTAGATCTTACAAGATTATACCATCCACTACGTAGCAAAAGATACACTGTTAATTTTAAGTAGTCTTGCCTTTTTATCTGATGCTCAATACCTCATAGTTTGTAGTTGTCTATAAAAGAAAACTATTGTGTCGGCTTTGTCTGTCCGCCCTCAGCACGCACAGGTGATGACGTCACCTAGCCCGAGTATCCTAAATTATAGAAAATGTAAAGATTAATGGGGACTCTAATCTGTTATCTTGTCCACTTCTCAGTCACACTATTTAACTTTATTAATTTCAAGTATATCATTCGTATTTAAGAGGGCTGCACACTGGTATGTTGATCACCCATCCTCCAATTGATCAACGATAAAGGAAAGGCCACCACCGGACAATGGTTAAAGTTTCGTGGGCTGCGGCTCATACAGCATTATACCGAGGTCACCAAAGGATGGATTTTTTTTTCGGGGGCCTTGATCATCCGCTGTTTTTCGGACTTGTTTAGAAGTTGTACCCATGTCGGATCCAAATCGTGTAATGATTGGTCTTCCTCTTACTACAGATTAACCTGGAACTTCCGGTGGTCATAGTAGGCCTGCTGTAAATGCTTCTTTGGTTGAGCAGTCTCATTTCATTGTTTTGTTTGTTATTTGTCTTATCAATTGTATTTTGTCTTATCCTTTTTTTTTTTTTTTTTTTTTTTTGGTGGTCATTCATCTCACGTGTTTTTCTCCGTCACTTCCCATTCAAAGTTTATTCTCTACTTCCCATAATTCTCTTCTTGGCTCTGTATTGTATTGTATATAGAATTTAGGTCAAAGGCCAATCACTGGGACCAGTTAGGTCATTCAGCGCCGGAGAGGAAATTAAGCGTAAGAAGGTTAGAAAGGTGTAACAGGAGGAAACCCTCAAAACAGTTGCATTGTGAATCAAATGTTAGGAGAGGGTGGAAAGTAAGAGGGAAGAAAGAGAATAAGAAGGGAGGTACAGTAATAGGAGAGAAAGGGGTTGCAGCTGGGGGCCGAAGCCACGCTGCAGATAACCTTAAGTAATGCCTACATTGCACCGTATGAAGTTCCCTATTGAGGACCTTGGGCCCTATTGCTACATTCCGTTTGTTCGACTAGATTGCAGCTTGGTTAATAATAATAATAATAATAATAATAATAATAATAATAATAATAATAATAATAATAATCCTTCATATGGAATAATGGTCAACAAGGATCAAACAATTAAGGTGAGAGAGATGCACATATATGTCCACTGTATAAACAATATTGTTTAAAAGAGGTCTTTAATCTGATAAGAAAAATCTTCTTGGATAATTATTATTATCATCGTTGTTATTCATTTTCTGTTATTACCGAAGCCGTAATAAACCTCTGCGCATAATTTCACACTTATATTAAAACGTGTTTTTTTTTTCATTTTCTTTTTTTTTAGATCTTTCCCGCAGTTGAGACTTTTCTTGGCATTTTGTTTTCTTTATTGTTTAGGCAACTTTGGTTTAAAACTGACAATAAAAAGAAGAATATCTTATGACTTACTAACCTTTAAAACTATTCTTAAATGATCAATAATACTGAATTGAGTATAGTTAAATGCAGAAGGCGATTGGCGTATAATCTAGTGATTGATGAAGAGGCAGATTTTAATTGACTTACTGTTTATGACCAGTGGACTGTGAGAACAAAGAATACGACAGCAGGAAGCAAGTTCCAATAACGGAAGGATAATTGAGTATGGTAGAAATTATAGTACTTCTATTTTTGGTTAAAAATTCAAAATCTATCAAATAATAATTTTTCCCTTAGTCACAGTAGCTGGGGTATATATATATATATATATATATATATATATATATATATATATATATATATATATATTAGTACATGTGTGTGTGTGTGTGTGTGTTGGCTCAGTGGTCAAAAGTAACTAACTGCGCATCACTGTTTCGAATCCCACAAGTGACGAAGCACTCATCAATGCGTGTAAGTTATTCCCGAGGTATAGCGAACTTGGTATTAAACGAAATTTGTGGGCTAATATTTGTGACTATGTCAAATTCCGCATGTGACAAATACACACACACACACACACACACACACACACACACATATATATATATATATATATTATATATATATATATATATATATATATATGTGTGTGTGTGTGTGTGTGTGTGTGTGTATCATGAGTTACTACTAAAACAATGGACTATTTACTCGGTATACACACACTTGCTTGTCGCACAAGCACACATACCACTAATATAAAGGGGAGACCGGGGCTAGTTGTTCCAATTTTACTATTTTTACCTCTAATTCAAAATCTAGTGAAGGAAACCTAAACATATTTATGCTTTGAAAAGGTTATTATATGTGTTATCATACTCATGTAACAATAAGTTATATACTTTTTAATTCCTGTAATAAAATAGAAAATAGCAGAAAAACTTTTTGTACACAATTCGCCCCATATGCGGGGTAAGTTGTTACAGTCCATGGGGTATATTGGTACAAAATATAAAAAGAATCACATCCTTTAAATACCAAAGGAAATCTGCTAACACTTCATTGTACATAGGTCATATATATACATAATGGGCAATTTCATTTGTGCAGCGTTCATAGACCTAAACTTTGCATTTGATGCATTGCACCCATTACTCCATTGAGGCTGTATTTGGCCATTTCACCAGTAATCTTCAATGTTCTTTTTGCTTTTATTTCCACCAGTGGTTTTTCTCTTGCGCCTTTTTCCTTGTGAATCCTCGTTGTGCTTCTGTAGTTTCATCTTCCTTTTCTGCATCTTTGTGTCTTTCTAGGGCTAGCCTTTTTAAAAGGTCATAGCTCCTCTGGGGGTTTGATATCTCCTGTCGCCCTTTGTACTGTCTTTATAGAAGGAGGTGATTTGTACATGTAAGGCCTATCTAAACATCCTTGCTTGTGCTTGTAACAGGGTCTGGAATCACTTTCAAAGGCTTGTTATGTAATGGGGAGTTAGATGGTCTTGAGGAGGTTCACAGGTAGGTATCATGTAGCCTATGCAAACTTTAGTAGGCTGTAATGGGTTTTCATCATTTACTTTGGTTTCATTACCTATTTTTTGTGCCTCTACAACTACAGGTGTATCCTATATATTTTCTTTTGGACGACAAGATACAACTATATATTATGCGGGGCAAGTTGTTACTGATTGTAACAACTAGCCCCAAGCGAATTATTTTCCTTCTCCTTATAAATTTTGCTATTCACTTGAATTATTTGAATTATAGGAAAATGAAATCTAATCACATATGAACAATAAAGACATATTTTTAAAAATCACATTATTTTTTCGTGAACACGAGGTTCATAAAGGTCTATGAAAATAATACGAAAGGTCAAAATATTTACTCAGGGGATCCAAAAACAGTTTTTTGCTTGTAGTTTCGTAGAAGGGTGATCAACTTATTTTTCACTCAACGAGGATAAGGCTGATACTGACGCCTAATCGTGTGAAGAACCTCGGCGCCAACTATTTCTATATGATGAAGATATTGAAAGTGTATCAACCTACCCCTGTATGCAACTAGCCCCGGTCTCCCCTAATATATATATATTATCTATAATCATATATATAATATATATATATATATTATATATAATATATATATATATATGACTGGTAAAGGTGTGTTTTTCCCCCCTGTAACAACAGAATTCCATCTAATAAAAGGAGCCCATAAAAACACCAAAATGTAGAGAGAAAAGTACTATATTTTCAGAGACTGCTGTCTCTCTCTTCATATACCTGAAGAGAGAGACAGCAGTCTCTGAAATATAGTACTTTTCTCTCTACATTTTGGTGTTTTTATGGGCTATTTTCCTTTTATTAGATATATTATATATATATATATATATATATATATATATATATATATATATATATATATATAAGGGTGTGTGCTTGCGCAACCGAGCAAGCGCGTGTAGATCAACTAAATGGTCCACTTTATTTTTAATGTTCATCTCATAAAGTTCAAAACCAAACGATATGTATCTATATTTTACAATCCAGCGATAATATCAATGGCCGGCCTTTGTTATCCATCCATCAGACGCATGCCCAATAGAAATGCTCACAAACACACACGCACCAACACACACAAACATTTAACGTCCATCTTAGCATCGGAGATTCTCCACGCCCTGTTTGGAACATGGGGCGGTGCCGAGGGCCCAACCGACCAGGCTTCGGAGTGGGGGAAGGGGGGGGGGTGTTGCTGGTCGTTCCGTCGTGTAGCCGAAATGTAAAATGCATAATGCTTGAACCGCAGGCACCGCCATCGCGACGGGAAGACAATAAAGAGGAAATCTTTTGTACCTCATGAAACCGCAATAAAAGAGCCGCGTTTAGACTCTATTATCGCCACGAGGAGGAGGAGGAGGAGCAGACGGCCTCACTCAGGAATCGTTCCCCGCCAGAATAGTACGTATATATCCAGGAGGGTCCTGAGTATATCCGCTACGGGATTTTGCACGCTCCGTTCGACCGTGGGCCAGGCGCCCTTCGGGGCGCTGCCCGGCGGGGGCCTGAAGGATTACACCGACAACAGCGCTATAACAACCAGACCTCATGACTAACAATGCGATTGCATTCAATGCGTCCTTACGCCGACGAGAGTTGTGCGAAGAATATGATGACTTGAGAGGCAGTGCAACGCAAACTATCATTTTGCTGAGAGAAGAGTTACAACAAGGAACTGATAACACAACAAAAACATGATAGCGTCAACAATGATTACCAAAACATGATAACAACTTGCTCACAACAAAACCTGTACCAAAATATAACAGCAACTTGCTCACAACAAATCCTGTACCAAAACATGATAACAACTTGCTCACAACAAATCCTGTACCAAAACATGATCACAGCTTGCTCACAACAAAACCTGTACCAAAACAAGATACAATTTGCTCACAACAAAACCTGTACCAAAACATGATAAGAACTTGCTCAAAACAAAACCTGTAACAAAACAAGATACAATTTGCTCACAACAAAACCTGAACCCAGCAAGAGAAATATCAGTAAAAGCTCATAGGGAAAAAAATTACAACAACAAAAAGTATAACATCACCTACAACAGGATCACAACGACAACATGATCACAACATCGCTCTTTTCATACACTAGCAAATACATTTCCTCCCACGAACTCTCTCGCCTGCAAAACAATGCAATCAACGTGTTCTATTAGGGACCTCGCTGCATAATGCCAACGGGGCAACTTTTCCCGCTAAAAATAACCGACAGTGTGTTTTGATATCTGGGCAGGCAACGCGGGAACATAAAACTTCAATGCTGAATAAATTTCAAGTATTGTTTTCTTCTTCATTAACAGCTGACGAATGAACTAGCGTCCAAATATATATACGGATATATATATATATATATAATATATATATATATATATATATATATATATATATATAATATATATATATATATATATATATAGTTAGCCCCTTTTACATGGTAAACCATATACAATTGATATATATATATATATAATATATATGTATGTATGTAATGTATGTATGTATTATGTATGATATGGCTAATGTATACACACACACACACATATATATAGATATAGTATATATATATATATATATATATATATATATATATATATATATATATATATATATATATATATAGTTTGTCCCTTTTACATGGTAACCATATACAGTTGCCACAAATGTTAAAACTTTTTTTTACTGTATTTTATGTCTTCTGCGTTAATGTATGCCAACTTACATGTAAACAGAGGGAAGGATTAGCTAGATACGATTTCTGCTTATGCTTACAAGCTCTATGAAGTATATTCAACATGATCAGGAAGGTGTTACAAGGGGCCTCGCATGTAAGAAGAGTAAAGAATAAGCAGAGCAAAGAATATGAGCGTTAAGCATAAGAACAAGAGATACAATTTGAACCATTGGCTGCTCCCCATCCCCCGTGTATCAAAATACGGAACATGACAGCAATGCTTCTTCTAACCTTTGCTCGCCTGTGTAACTGTTCAGCACTTTTTATTCTCATCTTTTCAAAGCCTCTGACATTTTCACTCTTGTTTAACAGATCCTCAGGTATGCAAGACCAAAAATCTTCCGCTGTCTGCTTTACAAAAATTATGGCCGTAAAATAATTTCATTTTCCAGTACAGGAAAAAAAAGACAAATTTTATGGTTTAATTCAAAATGTTCTCATAATTCTAGACCGGTGCTGTACATCAATTTAATCCGGAACAATACTAAGGCTATGAACCAACTAGGTTAGCAAATGGGACTTTTAAAAGTGTTCATTTGTAAAAAATATTCTTACTTTGGAAATAGGCAAATCACATGAACAAATGATGCCCTTTGAAGAAGTGAAAATACTAATAACCTCGTTACTTCAAAGAGTTATATCTACAACAGGACTATAAAGCATTTACTTGTGACGTTCATATAAAATCACTCTACCACAAAACACGCCAGTGAATCTGTGTAAGAGCTAATGAGGCGGGATCACAAGAAGTAAATACTTCCATTTGCGAATTGATATATACAGTTATCTCGAAGAGAATGTAAATATTAAGACTATTTTTTTTTACTTGGATTTTACGAAAACAATTAAAGAGTACACTATAATAGATTCACATCAGCCGACACTCCTGATTGGCTATTTTGATAAGCCAATGATAGGGCTGGAAACTCTCTCTCGAGAGAGAGAGAGTTCATATAGGCAGGATATACGTTCCACCTCTCCTGAGGGATGCTTTTGAAAGACGTATCCCTCAGGAGATGTGGAAGATAGTTCCTACCCATGTGAACTCTCGAGAGAGATTGAGAGTTCCTAGCCCTATCATTGGCTTATCAACAGCCAATCAGGAGCGTAGTAAGGGACTGGCCCAGGAATCAAATGCACGGTTGATGTGAATCTACTATAGCTACTTCGGCTAAACCTCCAACAACCATAAATTAACAAGTCCGCACATTCTTTGATCAGTGACCGCTGTCCATGTTTAAGAAAAACTGGAGGCTTATAATATCTGGAAAATTAACATTTTGAGTAATTAGGCCATTTTGTGGCATATAAGCTGCCAGAATTCCCTTCGTGAAATAGTTATTAATTTTGGGTAAAGCGTCAATGATTTTTGATAGGTTTTCTCGATGTGCCGTAAAGATCTTGCCGAAATAGCTTCCAATAGGCCTCTGACTTGGAATTAATTGTTCAAATCGAGCCATAATTGCTTTGTTTCAGGTATAGAATTATATCAAAGTTAAATCATAATTAATTCTTTAAAAGATCGTAATTCTTGCGGTAATTCTAAGCAAGCGATGGTATATACTTGAAAAAAGACTATAGCCATTTCTGGGCTAAGTACCCATGATTACAGAAAGATTTTCTTAATGTGTCCTGAAGATATTACCGCACAAGCGGCCATAAATAATTATAGCTGTGCCTTGGAATCAAAACTCCTCTTGCACTCGATCCTTAATCACGACTTTAATTAATCATAATTCATCATTAACAGCTTCTAAGCTTCACTGTAATACAACGTGAGCGATGGTACTTGAAGGCTACATCCACCCGAGAATATAAGCAATACCAACCAAGCAGCGAAGAGACACACGAACGAAAGCACGAAGGCACACGTCCAGAGAAAGCCAATGAGCCCAAGCATCAGTACCTCCCCCCCTACCCCGCCACCCACCCACTAGAGCGCCTCTTCATTCAGGCGGGGTGACGATGATGACAATGATAAAGATAATATAAATGCGAGGCGTGTGTGTGACGATGATAGCAATGGCCATCATCGTCGTACAGAGAAAGTCCGAGGGAATCAGAAAAGCGGCCCGAGTGAAGATCGAGATCCATCTCGGAGATAAAACGATATAATCGCATCGATACCATCGGCGGACTCGGGCGTTTTTAACATATTGATGAAGGTGGCGATGGGCTCAGAGCAGGCCGGGATAATTGGGAAATGAGAAATAACGTCGCTTTTCCTGCCATTACAGCGGGAATCACCGGAGACGACGGCCGCCGCGATCACAATGCGCAGTCTTTTACAGGACGACTGGGAACACCGATTGGGGCGATTAGATAATCGGATAAGATAATGGCGAGCTCCAAGGTGGGATGGAAGAGGGAAGGACTCAAGAATAGAAGAGACTAATAAGATTTAGGCCAAAGGCCGAGCGCTGGGACCTATGAAGACATTCAGCGCTGAAACAGGAGACTGACAATGAAAAGGTTTGGCAGGCGTTACAGAAGGAAACCCTCAAAGCAGTTGCACTATGAAACAACGGAAACTGACCGTATAAGGAGCTTTGATAGGCGTAACAGAAAGAACACCTCAAAGCAATTGCTCTATGTAACAGCTGTTAAGAGAAACTGGAAAGTCAGATGAAAGATAAAGAATATGAACGGAGGTACAGTCAAAGGAATGAAAGAGGTTGCAGCTACAGGGACCGAAGGGACGATGCTAAGGATTCTCGGCTGGAAAAGGGGCGAGAGATCAGGGAGCAAAGGATCTGTTCTATATTGGGAGGGCGGGGGGGGGGGTCAGAGGGAGTTGACCCTCGACCCCAGAGACTGTGGCATTGTGTTACTGATGTCTTTAGTTGACCTTTCAGGACCCGATTTCTTACCCTTTATGCGTGCACCAGATCAGGAGAAGGATGTTCAGTCACTTTAGTGGGTAATGCTTCCTTTAAAGGATACCTTCTACCTACAATTTTACACTGTATATATATATATATATATATATATATATATATATATTATATATATATATATATATATTATATATTATATATATACATATAAATGTATATATATATATATATATATATATATATATATATATATATTTATTTTCCTAAGTGGAATACAACTGAATTACCATATCTTCGTGGCTAAGAAGATTACCAGATATATATATATAATATATATATATATATATATATATTATATATATATATATATATTACTATATATATGTGTGTGTGTGTGGTGGTGGTGTGTGTGTGAATAATTATCGACAACAAGCATCGTGATTCATAAATTATTCGAGCTACAAATGTCCTTTAATATCCAATTCGTTCTACCTCGGAATTGATATATTTTCATATATGTAAACCGAAGGGGAATTTTTTAGTTGATAATTTCGTCCCCTCATGGGATCGAACCACTGTCCAGCAAACAGGGGCGAAATCAGGACGACATTGACATTACCGATTCGGCTAACAAGTGAGGTTATAAGTTTACACCGATTCTGACCTTACAAATCACCGTTCGTCAAACGTTCGAATTGGCTAACATGGTAGAGGGGGTTGGATATCGATTCTAATTACGAATAACCGAGTTCGACGGTGATTTGTAAGGCCAGAATTGGTATTAAGTTATAACCTCACTTGTTAGCCGAATCGGTAATGTCAATGTCGTCCTGATTTCGTCCCTGTCCGCTGGACGGTGGTTCGATCCCAAGAGGGGACGAAATTATTATCAAATAAAAAATTCCCCTTCGGTTTACATATATGAAAATATATCAATTCCAAGGTAGAGCGAATTATATATTAAAGGACATTTGTAGCTCGAATAATATATATTATTCGAGCTACAAATGTCCTTTAATATATATATATATATATATATATATATATATATATATATATATATATATATATATATTGCACGCGAGGAAGAACTGCAAAACAAAGTAGAGAGGGGTTAGTCTCGTTGCTTGTCGAATTATGTTTAGCTGTAGAAAATTTCTGCACACTGGGTATCCACAATTCAGCTGGTACAGTATTAATAAATGTAAGGTTACTATGCTGGTTTCTCCTTGGGAAGTAAAACAGCTTAATATATTATATATATATATATATATATATATATATATATATATATATATTATATATATATATATATAAGCGAATGCCACAGGAAAATGATAGGCAGAAATCCAAGCGCTTTATCTTTACCAAGACATTGTCATAGTAAAGACGAAAGCGCTTGGATTTCTGCCTATCATTTTCCTGTGGTATTCGCTTATTTACTGAAGTCACGTCCATCTACTGTGATTTTTTTAAGCATATATATATATATATATATATATATATATATTATATATTATATATATATATACACGTATATATATATTCCTTCTGGTAACCACACACAGGAATACCAAAAATTTTAAGTTGGTTTCCTAAGCCTAGGATAACTGTTTACCCATAGCAACAATATTATTAATAATAATTGTTAACACATACGTAACAAGGTAATTAGTACTGAATATCCAAGCAGTCAATTCACACCTATAAAAATGATGAGAGTCAAGCCAACGGTAATTCCCGGAGATTCAATATCTAATTGTGGCACATTTTAAAAGTTAAAGTTCCCTTGCATGTCATTTAATCAGCACTACAGTTTTGTCTTTAGAGCTTTAGAGCTGATAAATAATGAAGAACCTGTTGATGATAATCTTATCCCCTTTACATACAGACAGTTAATGACATGATAGACCATCCCATTTTCTATTACGAACAGCAATAAGGCGAAAATTAACGCAAAACTTTAATTGTTACTTATGCGTGCATAGGGTCACTTTTCACTTCAGCTTCACAAAACAAAATCAAGGTCATTTAGCAAAACCAAGATATATTCATATCCTATTAAAACCAGCCTATTTATCAACCAGTGCTGTGCCCTCATTAACTTAATCACGAAATGGTATTCACTATTTCAGGAATAGGTCTATTTCTACAGCTTCCTTAGTTTATATTCCTCTATTTCATTCATTCCAAGCAAAGCAACAAAGAAAGTAAGCTGCCACTCCATCGGCGTTCTCGTGTGAGAAGACTAAAAAAACCAGCTCGGATTACATATGCCTGCGCTACGAGGTACGACAATCATAAAAAATGATAGGCCTAATGTATCGGTGACGTGACAGATCGCTTCGCTTGGGAGCCTCTCTGTCTTCCGGATCTGAATTCTATTCTATTATTAACAAGTTTGGTTCATTCGCAGTGAATGGGATTCGAATCTAAAATTCCGACTTCAGGTTTAGGAAGCTTATATATAAATATATTTTCTTGAGTTCTGGCATTGAATTGATATGGAATTAAGACCTATGATGTCGTTCAGCGCTGGAATGGAAATTGACAGTAAAAGGTTTGAAAGGCGTAAGGGGAGGAAGACCTCGCAGTTGCGCTATGAATCTATTGTTAGGAGAGGGTGGAAAGGAAGATTGAATAGAGAATATGAATGGAGGTACAGTAAAAGGAACGAAAAGGTGTTGCAGCTAGGGGCCCAATGCATCATGCAAAGAATCTTAAGTATAATGCCTACATTGCACAGCATGAGGTGCACTGACGGCACTACCCCTCTACGAGGGGCTTGAGTTTTGGCAGTCATATCTTACAGCCTTGATTAAATGTGTCCCGCTCTATGGAGACATTAGGGATCAGACACGTCACCTGACGGGAGCCATTTCATCCATCATTAGAACCTCCCACAATGCATTATTCCAGACACACGCTCCAATGCTCCTGGACGATGCTCTCCCCCTATACAAAACCTCCCCCCCCCATCCCCCCCCCCCCCCCCCCCCCCCCCCCCCCCACAACCGATACAGGTATCAGACGTTCCCTTCCTTTTCCTTCTATCAGGACGACCTTCTTTTCCACCCATCCACCTAACCACCCCTACCCTTCTTCCCCTTTCTTGGCGCCTGCGAACTCACCCTCCCCTACCCCTCAATCCCAAGGGCCCAACGCATCAAACTTAGTCGCCCTTTTGCATAATTCATGGTGAAATACGTGCCCCATTAAATAAATGGATTCCATTACGGTCGCAGAAATAATCCCTAAATAAATGGGCTCCATCATAGCCTTCAATGACATTCATTACTGGGTTCCACCATACCCTCCAGTAATACTAAATAAATTTTTTAATCTTCAGCTAAATAATATTGAACAGGTGGGGTCCTATACCAATAAAATACCATTAAACAAATGGGCTCCAAAGTAATCCTCAAGTATCTTCTTTATAAGTAAACAGATGAAAATAATTTTCATTCTTTCATCTCAACTACAGTTAGAAGTGATGTGAAGTGAATGTTGACATATTGTAGTGACATTCACTCTATTGTAGTGACATTCTGCAGTGACATATTGTAGTGACATTCACTCTTTGTGTTCCCCATCACTGTGACTTTTACTATAAAGGTCACGTCAGGCGATCTTTGAAGTTTCAGCTTCAGTTCTTGAAACGACTTGATTACCGTCCCTAGGAGGAAACGGAATTCCAGACATTATTCTGTTTTAATCTATATTCTTCTATAATGATAAATAAAATCAGAGTGGCTCTTTCTTGTTTGTCCGCCCTGGGTGAGGGTGGGGCAGGTAGGGGATCTGGAGGGTAGGAGAGACAAAAGGCATCCACCTTCCTCCTGCGAATATGTTTGTCTGCCCCAGAAGGAGACGGGGTAGGTAGGGGAGGCATAGGGCATCCTCCTTCTTCCTACAAACCTGTTTGTCTGCCCTGGGTGAGTGAAGCAGGTGGGGGATCTGGAGTTTAGGGGAGACATGACACATCCACCTTCCTCCTGCAAATCTGTTAGTCCATCCCGTAAAGAGGCGGCATAGGCAGGGAAGACATAAGGCATCCAACTTCATCCTGCAAACCTGTTTGCCCACCCACCCATGCTAATCTGTTTGTCCGTCCTGGAAGGAGGCCGCGTAGGCAGGGGAGACATAAAGCACCCACCTTCTTCTTACAAACCTGTTTGTCCAGGGCGGGGTAGGTAGATCAGGAGGGTTGGGGAGACATGACGGCCAGCGCCGGGTTCCAGCACAGCGTAGCGAGCGCCATCAAGCTCGTTCTGTAATATTCTATGATTAGACGCCTATTAAAGTAATTCTAACGGCAAAATGTTTACAGTCTACGATTCGTCGACGCTTGAAGAAACTGACTAAACAGCTTTTTGAAAATGACGGACAGATCGAGGTTCGTTCTTTTCGACGATATCTTCACGATGCAAGTTGATAAAAATGCTACAATCTACAGCAGATAGAAAGTAGAAATATAGCGTTTTTCAAGTTGACAAACGTGATTCTTAACTTATATGATGTACTCATTCCTTTCATAGCACTTCATGAAGCAAGAGAGGTAGTCCACGTGCTTTACGAAGATGAAGCAAGTATGTAGTATGCTGACGAAAATGATAAAATTTCATTCTGTGCGAAATATAGCGCACCAACACAAAGTTAACACTAATGTAGTATATGTTTTATTTTTGCCATGATCCTATAGACTACAGGCAATATGAGGATAATAGACCCCTTACTACTGCAGCTCTACACATCAATAGTCAGACCTCATCTTGAATATGCAGTACAGTTTTGGTCACCAACATTAAGAAAGGACATAAATAGATTGGAAGGGGTACAAGCAAGAGCCACAAAGTTAATTCCATCCATCATGCATATATGGCTTAGAAACACGACGATTGCGAGGACAACTAATAGCAACATTCAAAATACTGAAAGGTATAACAAAAGTTGACAGTAGCCTATTTACATTAAACGAAAATCAGGCATGAAATAATGGATAGAAACTAGAACTGAAGAGATACAACACCTCCCATTGTGGGAACTTCTTTACATATAAGATATGTGACAAGTGGAATAAACTGCCACCAGAAGTTGCAAACAGCAAAAGTGTGGAAGAGTTTAAAAAAAAGCTAGACAAAATCAATAGGACACTGCTAATGAA
>NC_061095.1:9009076-9029076 GCF_015104395.2 Macrobrachium nipponense
TGGGCCTGTGATGGGCTTCTCAACAGCCAATCGGAACGTCGTAAGGGACTGGCCTAGACATCAAATGCACGGTTCGTGTGAATCAACTATAGGACACCACAGTCAACAAACGAAACGTGAAATTCGGGTCGAAGGGACACTGCAAAGACCGTTCGGTCCTTCCTTACGGTTGAGCTGACGCGGCATCTCGAGTCGAATACCTGACATCTTCCCTCTAGGATGATTTCACGGTGCATGGCTGATTCAAGGTTGACTATGCTTTGATGCAAGAGCGTGATTCCTTGCACTATCCAACCCGACTTGCCCTGGAAGGCGAACTGTTTTATGCTTGCTAAGTAACTATTAATAAGGTTCCAGCAGATAATTAAGAAAATCATAATTTTCATCACACGATGACGCTAGACAAGCAGACCGACAGAGAGAGAGAGAGAGAGAGAGAGAGAGAGAGAGTTACAAGGATTAGGATGTCTCAAAGACTTGTTAGTCCATCAGAGGAGACATCGTGTGCTCACTTATCTCTAGGAGCACGTTTTACTGTTCTTTCAGTGTCCTAATGATTTTGTCTAGCTTTCTTTTAAACTCTTCCACACTGTTGCTGTTTAGAGAGAGAGAGAGAGAGAGAGAGAGAGAGAGAGAGAGAGAGAGAGAGAGAGAGAGAGAGATTTCTGACTAGAGACAAAGTCAATACTTCAGTTCGACTTCACAGCGACTCATTTTCATTCCTGTATAAAGCCTGGGTCACAGATACTTGTGCCAAGCCATAAATTTGCACGAAAAACAATCTAGTAAACAAGTCAAAAGCCTCCTCAGAAAAAGAGACTTCTTTTCAGTCTATAATCAGTGAAGTGAAGACGGCCCCTAAGAATATTTAACGAGTTCATGAAATTAGGTGAATCTACTCGTAACAGTAAAATTGCGTGTTTTCTTAAAATTCTTCTAAGACTACATAATTCGGTAGTGGCAACGGTAACCACTTCTTTTTCTATTCCTCTCTCATGTTCAACTGTTCTATTCAACTGTTTCCTCATTTCAACACTTGCTCATAATATCAATACAAGTCTACTACTACCATTTGTCAGTCATTTGCACTAACATTCAACACTTTGATTTAAGGTCCACAATAATATTCAGTAGTGGATTCCAATCTTTTATATAAGCGCTGCAATAACTTTCTTTCGAACTCTGAATATTACTGTGGACTTTTAATCACATTCCAGTCTCGACATTGAGAAAATTGGTTTCATTTCCCCGAGGGGCATTTTTCTACATCAGATTGATATATTCTTTTACCACTACCTACAAACCTATCATTCCCCTCTCTATCACCACAATCCAACATTTCACTGCTTCATTATCTCCTTTTATCCCTCTCCACTCTCAAACCCGGGTCACAAACACACTGGCCACTCGTGCGATATTTCTTCTCTCATATCGACCGAAGTCGTCTTGATAATATTCCTGTCCGCATTCGAAGTTCTTTTCTAATTCAAATAATATTCTATCCTCATTTTTATTTCGACCAAGCAAAGATGACTGTGGTCTTAGCTGCCCTTCTCACTACGGCACTCGGACATCGTGATGATTTCTTCATATTTCTTTGAAAGTTGGATCACAAGGCTTGTAATGATAAGCGTATCCAAAAAAAGGGTAGAGAATTTGAGAAGTTAAGAGAGCATTGTAGCTATTACAATTACACACACACACATATATATATATATATGTATATATATATATATATATACATATATATATATATATATATAATATCAATAATTAAAATTTGATCATCTGCACAAGAGTGCAGTGAATAACAGGACTCCTTTAAACAGGAGATTTTATTCAACAAGAGTTACAGGCTTTCAAGGACTATCTGTCCCCATCGCCCCCATAGTCCTTGAAGGCTTGTAACTTTTTTAGCAAAACATCTATCTGTTAGATACATATATATATATTTATATATATATATATATATATATATATATATATATATATATATATATCTTCTTCTGTTAAAACAGGATACGTCTCAAGTATAAAAGGCCCTATTAAAACATTCTGGTTTAAGACTATATTTCGGTGGACTAACTTCCACCCTTACTTGATAGGCTGGAACTTAGTCCACCGAAATATAGTCTTTAGCTATAAACCAGAGTGTTTTAATGGGCCTTTTATACTTGACATATATATAGATTTTTTTTATGTTTAAAGCAAACAATAAAATCTCTCATAATAAATACCAATAGCCATTTGGTAAAAACTTCCTTAGCATACATCGTCACAGCCAGCTGACACCACAAGAGTTACCAGCCCTCTTTCCCTGTGCCACATGCAATCACTCCCTGTTCTGTTCGTTTCATTTTGCCTTACAGAAATGTGACAACATCCTGTTTCTTTCCAGCATTTACATTATAACAACATTAGACTGCAGGTTTTTCCTGTCCTTTCTTGTGGTATTTATCCAAATTCCGCAAGAAACCTGCACATTAGGTCGTTTGGTGATTTTTAAAACCACATGAAAGGTGGTATTACCAATGTGATTAGAATAAAAGGTTTGAAATGTGTGACAGGAGGAAGACCTCAAAGCAGTTGCACTATGACTCAATTGTTAGGTGAGGGTGGAAAATAAGAATAAAGAAAAAGATTATAATTTGGTATCGTCACTTTCTCGTGATCTTTACATGGAGAAATGGAGAAATTAAGTCCGCAGGTATATATATTTAGTATATTGCTAAATACAGGTAGCTTTCGCCAACTTGATCAGTTGGCCATTTCAGCCTGAATAAACATAGAACTAATAATGCATTTAGGACATCTTTGATTTTGTTTTTTTTTCAAAGAGCTCTGAAAAATGGAAATATGGAAAAACTGCCTGTTATTCTTTCAGGTAATTCTGGAGTTACCTGAAAAACTAACAAGCTGTTTTTCCATTTTTCAAAGATGTTTTCCTAAGTGTATTATTATTTCTAATGTTCATTCGGGCTGAAGAGGCCAGCCGATCAAGTTGGATAAAGCTACCTGTATTTAGCAATATACTATATATATATATATATATATATTATATATGCTGCATGGACTGTATTTTTACAGTAAGAGGAATAAAAGGGGTTGCAGCTAGTGGCCCAAGGGACGCTGCAAAGAACCTTAAGTAATGCCTACAGTGCACCGCATGAGGTGCACTGATAACAATACCCCCAAACGGGGTCTAATGTTTAATGTTTAGTTCCCTGCATTGTACAGGAGAGGGAAATCAGCTGACACTGAATATATCCACCACAACACAACAACATCGTGAGTGATGATACGTACCCTGAAAACTAAGGTCAACACGTATCCACGTTGCCTTCAAAATGAGCAATATCCTTTCTTCATACTTTTCCCATTCGGATCATATGCCTACGGAAGTACGAGCATCTAGAAGAGTGAAAGGAAATCGAGTATAGAGGTTTATGTGATATAACATTTCCCCTCTTATCTTCCTCTCCGGTTTTTTTTTTTTCTTTTCTGACACTTCTGTGTCTTTTCCTTTTTGTCAGCTGAAATAAATAGAGAGAATGAGAGTAGGAAATTGAATGCGAGGAAGAACAAGAAATGACATCTTAAAAAATCTACCAAAAAATAAAAAGTGCGAAAGAAGGAAGAGTAGAAAATAGATTAGAAAGAAGGAAAGGTGAAAAATCGATTAAGGCGGGTGAGGATAAGACACAGAAGTACAATGAAAATTTGAACAAAGAGCTAACAACTGAAGAAGAAGAAGAAGAAGAAGAAGAAGAAGAGGAAGAAGAAGAAGAGGAAGAAGAAATGAATAAATAAACAGAAAAAGAGCAAAGATGTTTGAAAGAGGTACGGCATGAAGGGCAAAAAGATTATTTATTCTAGAGGAAAAGCTAGAAAAAAAATTAATACAATAGATGGTAAGCTAAAAGAAAACAACAACAAATACAAAGAACAAAAGTTATGAGAGGAAGAAGGATTAAAAAAAAGAACAAAACGAATGAAAGACGAAGAAGGAAGTGGAAAAAAGAAGGGGAGGAAGAGGACTGAAGAAGTATTAGGACACTACTGAAGAAAAGAACAATACAATCAAAACACTAGACTAAAATGCTGTGAATGTTAAGAAGAATACGGAGAAGAAGAAAAAGAAGATAAAGAAAAGGACGAAACAAACAGAAAGAAGAGGTAGGGAATGGAGGAGGAGGAGGAGGAGGAGGAGGAGGAGGAGGGGGGGATAGGATGCTGGCTGAACGGATCGCGGTGGATGCTTCTCGGGAGTCTGCGGAGGAGGTCCATTATGGCTTACGCTGAAGGAGGGAGGCGGTTCTACTCCGTCATTAGTGTCTGTTTAAATAAAAATGGAGAAGGCAGGTCAGTTGCAACTCCGGTGGGGGGAACCGGGTAGACAGATCGGACGAGAGTGAATGTCCTTTTTCTTTAAAAACGGCAGGCCCTTTTTTTTTTTTCTTTTTTTTTAACTGGGCATCTTTTTTTGCATGTTGCTCATCTGGCCCCGGGGTGGTGACGGAAGCATATAGGCCTAAGGCACACGCGGTTCGATAACGGCGCGACGAAAGGCCTTTGACAGGAGGAAGCAGGAGTCTCTCTCTCCTGGCTCCCTTCCATTCTCTCACGTGAGGGTGGTCAGGTACAAGCAATGGCCGGCATTAAACGAGATGGGAATTACCTTTTCAGAATCAGTTACCGTCCGTTATGGAAAATAAAGGTCTCTTCGCGCACGGCCCCCGGTACGGATGGAAATGGCCTGGCTCTCGGTAGACGTAGAGGTTTCTGATTCTTCGTCTAAAGGAATCAGGACGGGGAAATGTGCTGCTTTAAGCGTTTAGTGTGTTTGAAAGAGAGTGTTATTGCAAATACTTGAGCACAATGCCCTAAGCTACGTATATATCTAGAAGAATAAATTCACACATCACCGATTCTCAAAGGAATGGCTCTAATAAATTTCCCTTATACACCTATAGAGAATCTAGTAATTCTGGTTCTAGCTAAGGGAACCCATATAATAGCAACATTTCTCTCTCTCTCTCTCCATAATTTTGGATAAATATCTTCCCTTCGTGTGATTTCAATATTTGAATTAAGAGTTTGATAAAAGATGGCTTGCCAATTTTCTCAAGTATAAGAACAAAGATTTCACAGCTCGGATAACCAAAATAAGCTATTTTGTGACAGAAAAGGAAAAAAATAAAAAAATATGACAGGGCCTGAGGACATGACATCCCCCCCCATATTCACAATGACATATGATTACATTTTTTACAGCCGGAGTTTGCTTCAAGCCCTCACAACAATATGAACTACTTTGTTAAGAGTTTGCATCGACATCTGTCACCAACATGGCGCATACTTTGCGCAACATTAGGTACTTTGTAGAAAATCTAAAACAAATATTATTTTCGTGGTACAAACATTAGCCACTGGTACAAACCATGTCATGTGCACTAGGCACCTGGTGCTAAGTTGGCCTCGAATAATTTTTATTTGTTGCAAAGTCTGCAACAAGCATGAGTAACATGGAATAGAGTTTGTCACAAACATTAGCCACCTGCTCAAACGTCAGTCACAAACACAAGTTACTTGGTACAATGTTTGTCACAAATATTATCTGCTTTGCGTATAGTCTGTCACAAAGATTAGCTTCTTCGTTTAAAGTTTGTCACATACATTAGCTACTGAATGCAAAGTATGTCACAAACATGAGCTACCTGGTGCAGAGTTTGTCACAAACATTAGCTACTTAGTGCAAAGTTTTGTGACACATATTATCTACTTTGTGCAAAGTTTGTCGCATACATTAGCCTCCCTTAGTTGCAGTGTCACAAACATTAGCTACTTAGGTCAAAGTTTGTCACTAACATTAACCTCTAAGTACAAAGTTTGTCACGAATATTAGCTACCTAGTGCAAAGTTTGTCATAAACATTAGCTACTTAGTGCTAATAAAAAAGTGGCTACTTTGTGCAGTCTGTCCAAAACATTAGCTACCTGGTGCAGAGTTTGTCACATACATTAGCTACTTAGTGCGAATACTGTCACGAACATTAGCTACTTAGGTCAAAGTTTGTCACAACATTAGCTACATAGTGCAAAGTTTTTCATAAACATTAGCTACTTAGTGCAAAGTTTTGTGACATATATTATCTACTTTGTGCAAAGTTTGTCGCATACATTAGCTCCCTAGTGCAGTTTGTCACATACATTAGCTACTTAGTGCAAAGTTTGTCACGAACATTAGCTACTTGGGTCCAAGTTTCTCACAACATCAGCTACCTGGTGTAAAGTTTGTCATAAACACTAGCTATTAGTGAAATGTTTCGTCACACACATTAGCTACTTGGTGCAAAGTTTGTCACAAACATTAGCTACTAAGTGCAAAGTTTGTCACAAACACTGGCTAGCTACTTAGTGCATAGTTTGTCACAAACATTAGCTACTTAGTTCAAAGTCTGTCACGAACATTAGCTACTTGGTGCAAAGTCTGTCACGAACATTAGCTACTTGGTGCAAAGTCTGTCACGAACATTAGCTACTTGGTGCATAGTTTGTCACAAACATTAGCTACTTGGTGCAAAGTCTGTCACGAACATTAGCTACTTGGTGCAAAGTTTGTCACAAACATTAGCTACTTGGTGCAAAGTCTGTCACGAACATTACTGTTGGCGCAAAGTACAAACATAGTACTTGGTGCAAAAGTTTGTCGCATACATTAGTTACTTAGTGCAAAGTTCTGTCACACATATTAGCTACTTTGACCAAAGTTTGTCGCATACATTAGCTCCCTAGTGCAGTTTGTCACATACATAAGCTACTTAGTGCAAAGTTTGTCACGTAAACATTAGCTAATTGGGTCAAGTTTGCTATCAAAACAAAATCGGCTAACCTGGGTGTAAAAGATTTTGCATAAAAAACCAACCAGCTGTTAGTGCAATGTTTTGTCACACACATTAGCTATTTAGTCCAAAGTTCGTCACAAACATTAGTTACTAAGTGCAAAGTTTGTCACAAACACTGGCTAGCTACTTAGTGCAAAGTTCGTCACAAACATTAGCTACTTAGTTCAAGGATTGTCATACATTAGCTACCTGGTGCAAAGTTTCTCACAACCATTAGCTACTTAGTGCAAAGTTTGTCACAAACATTAGCTACCTGGTGCAGTTTGCCACAAACACTGGCTAGCTACTTAGTGCAAAGTTTGTCACAAACACTAACTACTTAGTGCAAAGTTTGTCAGAAACATTAGCTACTTAGTTCAAAGTTTGTCGCAAACATTAGCTATCTGGTGCAAAGTTTGTCACAACCATTACCTACTTGTTACACAGTTAACCAAAACACTTGCTACTTGGCACAAAGCTATTTAGTGCCAGGTTTGGCGACAGGGTCCTTTTTAAAAGTGAAAAAGAAACGTATTCGTGATGCAGTATTAAAGTTTATTTTACGCAGTAAACACTAAAAGCAATAAAGGTTCCATAACACATTCAAGTGGAATGTTAAACAAGCTACATCGTTATCTGATGTTCTTGATAAAGAACTCCTTTTGCAAAACAAGTTCAATATGCTAATGACCTGTCATTCCAACGTATCAAGTCCGGAGTAAGAGCAAGTCTCAACATCATCGATGCTGCGCCTTCAGTTAAAAAAAAAAAAAAAAAAAAAAAAAAAAACGGAGAAAGAAAAGTCCCGAAGAAAAAAGGGTAAAAAAAAGGGCGAGTGAAGAAAAACTAGCATAACGGCATACTGAAGAGAAAGAAAGACCTGACAACAAAAAGCGTAAAATCGAAAACTGGAAATATGAAAACATGAAAGGTAAGGTAATGCTTATGAATGGGACCGAAAAGGAAAACAAGAGAGATAGAAACATTAGAGAAACGGGAATACAGGAAACTAAGGAAAAAAGCAATAATGTAAAAAAAGAAGCACAGGAAAATGCTGAAAAAAAAAGAAAAAAAAAAGATTAGCTTGAAATAAAAAAAAAATAAAAAGAGAGAGAGAGAGAGAGAGAGAGAGAGAGAGAGAGAAGAGAGAGAGAGAGAGAGAGAGAGAGAACAGGAAAAATACTAAAAAACTTTAAAAAAAAAAAGAGCAGCGGGAAATTTAAAAAAAAAAAAAAAGGAAAAAAGGAGAGAGAGAACTTAAGAACAGGAAAATGCTGAAAAAAAATTAGAAAAAAAAGAGCAGCGGGAAATTTATTAAAAAAAAGGGAGTGAACATAAGATAATGGAATAATGAGAAACATGAAAAGTAAAAACACGATATCAATGCTGGAAAGCAATGTGATACATGCACAGATATCGAAGCACTAAAAAAGTGGACAGATGGAGGTAAAACAAAAACCAGTTTGAGAATGCAACAGTCGCCAGCGTTTCTTGCCAAGTCACTGGCATCCAAGCACTTGCTTTACCTAACCCCAAAAGCACGAAATTTAGGGACATGAAGAACTGTTTGGCTAGGGTAACAGGAAAGGGAAAAGATTGTTATTTATAAAGAAAACGGGATAAGAGAAGGGGCTTAACAGCAAGACTTTAACAGTATTAGCCTCCAACAGATATTAAATCATAACAGATTTCAAAAATGAATGTAAAATCACACTAAGTCTAAAAGACATAAATTTAATTCACCTCAAGTCCATAAGATAAAATAATAATTTAACTGACTTCAAAATATGTCATTATAGATTTTAAAATTGAATGGAAATCACATCAAGTCCGAAAGACTTTAAACATATGTCATTATAGATTTTAAAATTTAATGGAAATCACATCCAGTCCAAAAGATAGAAAATAATTTAACTGACTTCAAACATATGTCATTGTAGATTTTAAAACTGAATGGAAATCACATCCAATCCAAAAGACAAAATATAATTTTACTGACTTCAAACATATGTCATTATAGATTTTAAAATTGAATGGAAATCACCTCAAGTCCAAAAGACAAAATATTAATTTCACTGACTTCAAAATATGTCATTATAGATTTTAAAATTTAATGGAAATCACATCAAGTCCAAAAGACTTTAAACATATGTCATTATAGATTTTAAAATTTAATGGAAATCACATCCAGTCCAAAAGATAGAGAATAATTTAACTGACTTCAAACATATGTGTTTATAGATTTCAAAATTGAATGGAAATCACATCCAGTCAAAAAGACAAAAAATAATTTTACTGACTTCAAACATATGTCATTATAGATTTCAAAATTGAATGGAAATCACCTCAAGTCCTAAAGATAAAAAATAATTTAACTGACTTCAAACGTATGTCATTGTAGATTTTAAAATTGAATGGAAATCACATCCAGTCCAAAAGACAGAAAATAATTTAACTGACTTCAAACATATGTCATCATAGATTTCAAAATTGAATGGAAATCACCTCAAGTCCATAAGACAAAAGACAATTTAACTGACTTCAAACATATGTCATTATAGATTTTAAAATTGAATGGAGATCACACAAGTCCAAAAGACAAAAAATGATTTAACTGACTTCAAACTTATGTCGATTATAGGCTTTATAAATAAATTTACAATCACCTTAAGTCCAACAGATGAAATCATTCATTTAATTGGCTTTAAAACATATATCGACTCAACAGAATACAATATCACCAAGAATTTCAAAAGATAAATTTAACTGATAAATTATATAACCAATCCTAAGACCATTTAAAAATAAATATAAAAGGACCTCAAAGTCCTCTGAGAAAAACAATTTACTGGAAAATGATGCTTAAGAATCATCTGCTTTTTTTCCGATGAATTCTCTATTTATTTTTGTTTGTTTCTGGGATGATAAACCTATTCTATCCATTATAAGATTAACCACTCTCACCAATATTGATTTGCAATTAAAAGAAAATCGTCTTTTTGATAAAAGTCGAAAGCTTGAATACTGTTAAGCGAAATTTAGTTTCACTGAGAAGGAGAGAGAGAGAGAGAGAGAGAGAGAGAGAGAGAAGAGAGAGAGAGAGAGAGAGAGAGAGAGGAGGGGAGGGACGGTTTACTTCAATGGAATTATAAAAAATTTCGCTTGAAATGTTTCTTTTAAGAACCTATATCATCGTAGTAGGGATACGACAAAATTCATAAACAACAACAAAATTAAGAAATGCCTTAATAAAAAACACACACACACACACAAGCATTGTTACCGTACTCGACCTCAGAAAATACTGCTTTCGCTACTCTTATAAGTACCCTCATCCTTTTCTTTGTTTTTTCTCCTCCATCAGTTTTGGCGATATTCCTATAGACATCAAAATAAGCGAAATAACGAAGAGTTATTCTTAATGGAAAATTCATTTTGAGAAGCATCACTAATCTGTCCATTTTTTAAATGCACAAAAAAATCGGTTAACCGAAAAAAATCTCTCTGCCTTCCCAGAGGAAAAGTTTGAAATTTTTTCTTCGAAGTCTTTCATATTGCTCCTTGTCTGGTCTTCAGCGGGTGACTCGCATCATAAATTGCTGGACAAAAAACTTGAGCTCTATTAACACTCTTATTCCTGATCTTGATATTAATCTCTGGCACCGTTGTTCAATTAGCTCATTGTGCATGCTGTATGAGACGTTTCATAATCCTGATCATCGTTCGCATTCAGATCTTCCTGGGCTACACCGTCCACCGCGTGAGGCTGGGTATGCAGGCAAGTCTAAGAAATCTCGCCTTTCCTTCTGTGAGGCTCAACGCTCTGGTTTTGCTACAGGACTTATTTCTACTGAGACCAAAATGTGGAATGATCTTGGAGTTGAATCGTCAGAACGTCCGAAGTGAAAACTTTGTGGAAAAGCTTTTTTGTTGAACAGGCTCGCACGAGCATTACTTTTGTTCCATTGAGTTAAATATATTTATTCTATTTATTGTTATATATCTTATCTTCTACTATCTATCTTTCATATTTGCTCTTTGCTATGGGCTGCTTTCCCTGTTGGGGACAAGGGGCACAATTGCAGCATTCTGCTTTTCCAAATACAATTGCAGCTTGGCTTGTAATATAATTAATAATAATAATATCTAGATATGAGGGAGCTGTAACTAAGTGATACAATTTTCTGATCATATCCTATAAGTCCGTGGTTCGCCCAATCCAGGAGCCCCCTAAGTGGGGTACTGGCTCAACCAGTCCACCCAGCTGCAATAGAGTACCATGTCTGGTGAGTTAAGAAAAAGGGTGTGCGGCTAGCAACCTCATTCTTAAAGACCTGATGAGAAGCCGAAGGGGTATACTCATTTCGAGTCATCGTCTTCAAGAGAAAAAGGCATGTGGCGAATTCATAATATATATATATATATATATATATATATATATATATATATATATATGCTTAAAAATCACTGTAGATGCACGTGACTTCATAAATAAGCGAATCCCACAGGAAAATGATAGTCAGAAATCCAAGCGCTTTCGTCTTTACTCAGACATTGTCAAGGAGTAAAGACGAAAGCGCTTGGATTTCTGACTATCATTTTCCTGTGGGATTTGCTTATATATATATAAAATAATATATAGTATATATATATATATAATCATTATATTATATAATATATATATATGTTTGTATATAATAAATAAAGGAAGGTTTTTTTGCCACGAAGGAAAAAATGAAAAAGCGAGGTTTAGCCAAAGTACCTATACGGTCCTGTTCGGACCCTTTACTGAGGCAAACTGATTTTACAGAGAACAACATAGTCAAAAGAAAGCTTAATATACAAACTGACACTACAAGATTAGCAAGCAATAAGGGCGATTTTCACTCTTCAGAAAGGAGGAGCCGCCTGAGGGTAGCCACACCTTGAAGGATACACGCAGTAAACAAGTGATTCTCCCAGAAAACAGCACATTTTGAAAAAACACGGGAGCATATACAATTTAATATCATGAATTTTTACACAAATTTTCCCCCAAAAAATTATCATTAATGAAAAGACGAAAGAAAATATAAATATATATATATATATATCGAACAAGAGAAAGAGGGAGAGAAAATATCGAACCAGAGAGAGAGAGAGAGAGGAGAGAGAGAGAGAGAGAGAAATAATAACTATATACAATATATTAGTGGGACTAATTTATTAGTTGTTCATTTATTTTAAGGTCCTTCATAAAACATCTTACAAATATATGGGTCCAAATGGTACATTCCCAGACTAAGATTTAGGTTGTTTTTATTAGTGATTTGTATAATTGCCGATTCCAGTAAATTTCTTGAAACATAATCATTAGATCTAGCAATTACCGAGGTATCACCCCAATTAATACAATGAGATTTTTCACTCAGATGGATAAACAGTGCATTTGAAGTCTGGGCTGTTCTAACTGAATACATATGCTGCTTAATACGTACACATAAAGTTTTACTTGACTGACCAACGTAAAACGATGGGCAATCCTTACAAGGAATTTTGTAAATGATGTTGTTATTTGTTACGGGACTATTCTTAATTAGCATATCTTTAATGGTATTGTTATAAGAGAACACTACATTAACATTAAACGATTTAAATATTGATTTTATGGTTTCAAATCCACGAAAATAAGGTAAGCTAAGTACATTTTTAGGCATTTCTTTTTCATTAATAGCAACATTTAAACCTTTTTGTGAGCTTTTTGATAACATAAATCAATTAAATGAGGTGGGTAGCAGAGATCGTTTCCTATCTTTTTTATGTATTCTATTTCTTGGTCCAGATATTGTGGACTCGTGATACGCAAAGCGCGTAGGAACATAGAAGAAAAAATTGAAATTTTAATATTAAGATGGTGGCCAGAATAAAAATGTACATATGTTAAATTATTTGTGGGTTTTCTATAAATACTGAATTTGCATTGGAAAGATTTTCTATGTATTAATACATCTAGGAAAAGGATGACATTGTTATTTTCAATTTCAACAGTGAATTTTATGGATGGCACTAAATTATTCAATTTAAACAGTAAATCATTTACATCGATACCACCAGGTAAGACTACTAAGATATCATCGACATATCGGTACCATTTTAAGGGGATAAGTGTGATATTCGGGAGGTGTTGTATCTCAAAAATTCCATATATAATTTGTTTGAAAGGAGAGGTGATAAAGGGTTACCCATGGCCATACCAAATATTTGTTGGTAATATTCTCCATTAAAAACAAATCTGCAATCACAAATACATAACTTAATTAAGGAAATTATGTGACTAACGGACATAGGCAATTCATGCAGTACAAGTTCATTACTTAAATATTCTAGCATGAATTGCCTATGTCCGTTAGTCATGATATTAAATTGTATATGCTCCCGTGTTTTTTCAAAATGTACTGTTTTCTGGGAGAATCACTTGTTTACTGCGTGTATCCTTCAAGGTGTGGCTACCCTCAGGCGGCTCCTCCTTTCTGTAGAGTGAAATCGCCCTTATTGCTTGCTAATCTTGTAGTGTCAGTTTGTATATTAAGCTTTCTTTTGACTATGTTTGTTCTCTGTAAAATCAGTTTGCCTCAGTAAAGGGTCCGAACAGGACCGAAAGTACTTGGCTATCTCGCTTTTTCATTTTTTCTTTCGTGGCAAAAAACCTTTATTTATTCATAACATCACGTTCTATATCCTTCGTGATCAAGTTATTCATATATATATATATATATATATATATATATATATACTATATATATATATATATATATATATATATATATATATTTCTGAATTATAACAGCCCCAAGTGAAAATAGCGTCCATTATTCATATTAATCGAAAATCCATAAGTAGCAGGAGCCACTCTACAACTCTCCCATCACCTATGTAAGAGATCTCTGACTTACAGCTGTATCTCCCGAAAGACTGCCGCTGGCCATTTATTCCACAGGTAGTAGTACCTCTATTTGGCCGGCAGAGGGATTAAGCCGCCGCCATCTTGACCGCGTGTGAACCATGCTTGATTCGGGATAACCACGAGGTCAAGGTATCAAGATGAAACACCTGCCCTCTACCGGGACTCCCCAAACTATGACCAATATGATCAAAGGCGCCACAACAGAAGGAAATCTAAAACAAGGAACGGTCTTAGACTTGCTCTCGCCATCTTAGACATCGCTTGTCATACATGGGCAGGTCCCCGTACCCGTTCCCTCCGCCCTCCCCATTTCCTTAATATGACTTCACGTGTGACTTTGCCTCTTCATTGTGTGTTCCTTCCATTATCGCCACCATTGAAGAAGGACGAATCCAGCTGTGTTTTCCATTTCATTGCTACAAGCAACTTATGGTCCTTATCCACTCAAGCATCAAACCCATTGTTATAACGTAACGTGTTTTCCCCTTGTGTCCTGTGATGCTTTAAGCTCCCCCCAACCTCAAGTGCTATTTGAATGTTTAAGTATTCCCGTTGTGAACAGCGTTACTATTGTGTTACCAGGACGTAACGTAACTGCCAAGCTTGCGTATGCTCCATTCATTTGCCAGTAACGTACCATTTCCTCTACACCGCTGTGAGTATTCTGTATGTAACATCAACAGAAGGGATCGTGCTCAGTATCTTATCTAAGCATTCCCCGATCCCAGCCACGTATTTGCAGCCAGTGTATTTATGTCGTAATATAATCTATTTGCAGATCTCCTATTACGTGTCTTGTTGTGGGAAGTGGACTCTTGTGACGTGTGGCTTTGGGAATCATCTAATATCCGCTGCTTAATTCAACCGTAACCGGATATTACCGGCCCCCCAGTTTACAGTAATGAGTCAGTTTCGCTACCTTCGTCTCTATTACGGAGCCCGAGCGTTCCTGAACACCCATTAGGTGTAATCCAGAAGTGTAAATACGTGTGATTGAGCTGAACCTCCGAGTTTACCTAAATTCCTTCAGTCTGAAGTAGGTCCGAAGCCCGTAATCCTTCAACTCTTTATTTATGTTATGGTTCCTTTAAGTCATTTTGCCTTCAAATAATCGCAACTCAGATCTGTTACTCTTGCAAGGAACCAGAAACACTATATATATATATATATATATATATATATATATATATATATATATATATATATATATATATATATATATATATATTAATTAGAGGAAATTCGCCAAACAAGAATGGATCTCGTCTGTGATATCAGCGACCTAAAGGAATTCGCCAAACAAACCATAATGTAAAATGGGTAGCGGCCATTAAGATACGGACTAAGAGCGTAACACCAAAAGCCGAGCAGGTGTCAACTCGCCATTCCAGGAAGAAAAAAAAAGGACCAAGGACAATACTGAATTCGACAACAGCATTCCGAAAAACAGGTCATAACTACGACAAAACTACGGCACGATGAGCAGAACTGCAGGTAGCAAGAAGATTACAGTAAGACAGCAGAGTTACAGGTAGTAACAAGATTACCGCAAGACAGCAGAACTACAGGTAACAACAAGATTACCGCAAAACAGCAGAACTACAGGTAGCAACAACACTACAGCATGACAGCAGAACTGCGGATAGCAACAAGATTACAGCACGACAGCAGAACTACCGGTAGCAACAGAACTACAGCACGGCAACCAAACTACTCGTAACAACAAGATTACAGCGCGAAAAGTAGAGCTACAGATAGAAACAAGACTACAGCAGGGCAGCAGAACTTCAGGTAGCAACAAGACAACAACAAGACAGCAATACGACAGGTAACAACAAAAGAACAGCATGACAGCAAAAATGCAGAAAGCAACAAGATTACAGCATGACAGAAGAACTACAGGGGAAGAAAAACAAGACTACAGCAAGACTACAAGGGAGCAAGAACGAACCTACAGCACAACGGCAAAACTACTACAGGGCAACAACGACAAAAATACGGCTCACTTGATATTCTCCCCGAATACCTCACGATAAAAGCACCCGTATATAGTTAGGTGGACAGAATTAAGTGGTTTTACAGCGATTTTATTACTGGATCAACCACTAATCCTCGATACCACTGATTTCCTTCAGATGAATCGAGGAGGAGGAGGAGGAGGAGGAGGAGGAGGAGGAGGAGGAGGAGGAGGAGGAGGAGGAGGGGGAGGAGGAGGAGGGGGAGGAGAAGGAGGAGGAGGGTTCGGGGCATGGGGCGGAGAGGGGGAGGGTAGGGATGGAAGGGGAGTGAGGAGGATGAGTGGATGGGGATAGAGAGGAGAAGTAGGAGTTGGGTGATAAGGAATGGGGGTATGGGGGGGGGGAAGGAGGAGGGGAGGAGAGGGACTGGTTGGAAGTTGGAAGGGTGGGAGTAGGATGGGGGGGGTGGGGGTAAGAGGGGCGACTGAGGAGGGGTAGGTAGGCAGCTGTCTGGACCATAAAATCAGGTCTGTCGTCTTTTAAATATTTTATTCTTATGTTTGCTCACATTTAAAGGCAGTGGACAACATTATCTTCTCCTACCGAAGGCAAAGTTATAACTGCAGGGGCCGGTTTCAAATATGTGTATGAGCTTGTAAAATGAGAGCACGGCGGGGCCCTCGGGGAAGTTTGATCAGACTCAACGTGTGCAATGTTCGTTTTTGCCTCTGCACGCGCCTCTCTACCTTGGACGTTCTATGGCTCCCAAGGATGCTCCTCTATCATGCAATGGAATAGGAATATTCTGAGAACAGTCTCCTCGTCCTCTTCATGTAGCCTAGTACATTATGCATGCAAGTATATATATATATTATATATATATATATATATAGATATATATATATATATATCTATATATATATATTATATAGTGTGTGTGTGTGTGTTACGTTTCCCTGACGTAGGGGACGAGTTAGCCATAGATATAAAAAAAATTCATACCTTCACCGGCTGAATCAATCGGAAATGCAAGCCTGGTTAAAAGAAGTACGACATTATTAGTTGCTTTGTGCACATGCGCAGAAGACGCGGCAACAGTGCACCGAACTCCCTTATACACAAGCACATTCGACTCTATCTTGCTCTTAACTCTCTAACTCCAGTACCTCTCCTAGCATTCCGATTATCATTTATTTCCATCAAAACACTTTTGTATTATAGATTTTTATCAACTGACCATCATGCATACTACTCTCCACAAGACTAAACCATCTCAACCACAACCAATTTTCCTCTTGACTAACTTTCTTTCCATTTTCATCCATCTCCATTTTTCTCACCCTTTGATTTTTTCTTACTCCAAATACGCTAAGTAAATAGTTCACCTCACTACTTATACTTTCATTCCAAACAGCGGAAAAAGGGAAAACGATAGTACTGGAGGGACAGGAAAGAAACAACCTAAAAATTACGTTTTTTGAGAAGAAACGACTCAGACAAGAGACAGTAGAATAGAATATAGAATTTGGCAGTAAGGTTTAAAAGGCGTAACATGAGGAAAAGCTCGAGAATGCGAACGGAGGCACAGTAAAAGCAATGAAAGGGGTTGCAGCTAGGAAATGAAGGGACGCTGCAAAGAACTTGCAAAGAACCTTAAGTAATGCCTACACAGACAGACGACACTAACCCCCTATGGGGTCACCACATCTACTCTCAAAGTTTCTCTTTGCAGTTGGGTGAATTTTGTATCAACTGCCATCAATGAAACAACCTCAATCAAGGCTTGGAAGAGTTCCTCGTTGGACGAGTGGTTAACGTGATCGCCTATCGATTCGGTAGTTCGGAGTTCGATTCCACGCTCTGGCAACGTGGAATCAGAGGAATTTATTTCTGGTGATTAGAAATTAATTTCTCGATATAATGTGGTTCGGATCCCACAAAAAACTGTAGGTCCCGTTGCTAGGTAATCAATTGGTTCCTAGCCACGTAGGAATATCTAATCTTTCGGGCTAACCCTAGGAGAGATGTTAGTCAGTTCAGTGGTCTGGTAAAACTAAGATTTACTTAACTTGAAACTTGGAAGAATATTACCATGCACCTAAAGCAGAAATTACTCAAAAAGTTCACCAACATAGATACTGCAAGAACTCGTGTGGTGGAGGGCAAGTGTATCACCCACGAGTTATTGGCATGATAAAATAAGCACAATCGACAGGTAAACTGATATCTCAGTCATCACTCCATCTCAACTGCTGAAACCGAACTGCTGCAGAAATAAAAGACTGGGAGGTCACAAGAACCAGAATAGCAGTGGACTTCTTATGACATGTGACCACTCTCTGAAAACTCTGCCATCTTTCCTCACTTCCTTTTTACATTAGGGAGACGGGAAATGAGAGAATAAACGTCGGCATGTGTTATGGGAAGAGGCTCTCAAAAGTATTTGTATACTGTGCATACAAACTACTGCAAAAAAAAAAAAAAATGGAGACACTTTATTCAGAGGGGAGAGCTGAATTAACAAAACAATCTACATAATATACATGAAGCGATAATATTTTCCTAAAACATTTCCATATTTTACAGTGAAGCATCTCAACCATTCACTGAAGCTAACTAAAAATCACTGAACACATTATGGAACAGATGGAAGCAAATACAGGCAGCAATACGATAGGAATTTCGATGCAACAGTAAGGAGTTATCACACAATAAGGCACAATCTTATCTCCCAGACCTCCGATGCTAGAAGCATGTACAACTCTCCTTGCAGTTCATAAACTGATTTCGAGATGCGATGTCCAACGCTAGAATATATATTTAGATCTCAAAGATTGAGAGGGTTTGCACATGTGATGAAAAGGGGTGAGCGCGCTCTTAGTTAGTGAGGTCAGGCATGGAAATTGCAGGACTAACACCAGCAAGATGGCCTAGAAAGCCATGAATGAAGATGGGATTGCAGGAGACATTGGAAATAACTCAATCCACATCTGCAATAATCTTGAAAAAGGAACAACTTACGTAACAACTTTAATGATGGTAATGGTTCGTGACCACAGCATCGTATGTTGGCAATATTGATGAAAAGAACTCTTTGCTTATTTGACTATATATCATTACTGATCTAATAACATCTGTAACTTGAGGAGGGAATTGCAAGGTCGTAAAGTAGGAGTAACCACGTCGACAAACAATATTCTCACAGCAGTCACATGTACTGTGTATTAGTTGATATTTTTTATTGTGGAGCAGAGGTCACTTCATCGCTAATTTACTGGTCTTAGGGACAAAAATACCCATAAAAACAATAATAACAAGTTTATTATTATTATTATTATTATTATTATTATTATTATTATTATTATTATTATTATTATTATTATTATTGCCTATGTAAATATGGTTTAAGTAACTCCAGTCTGTATGGACGGATGTACATTTTAAGGTAACATCATCAGAAAGTCAATCAGGTGCTGGATATTTTTAAGAGGTGATAATAATCTGAACCTCTCTTACAGTCTGAAGAAACTCTTGGAGTCCTTCTTAGAAAGACAGAGATTTTTTAATATTGTATCCAGAACAATATTCCGTTTATGATACATGTAGAAAAATGATTACCGAGAACTGCCCCCTCTCCATAATCTTCAATGTAGAGAGAGAGAGAGAGAGAGAGAGAGAGAGAGAGAGAATCATTAAATGTATACGCTATGTAATAATTACAAGGCTCTAGTAAAAAACAATGATACCCATTATATAAAACCCAAAACAAAGGAACATTAATTAAGCGACGTTCCATTAGATACGAAGTTAGACTGCAACGAATTAACTAAACGAGAGTACAAGGTACTCTGTATTATTTTTAAGCTTTATACTACAGAGAAAATCGAGCTTCATTGCGTTCTGCACACTTTTTCATTTGTAATTTTCAAACTTCTGATTTGGAAAAAGGCCGAATTATTACTATCAGTTTTGACTATGACCTAAGAAATATTTTGATTTGAATTCTATCCCAATAAAATTATCTATAATACTTAAACGAAACGTTCTCTCTCTCTCTCTCTCTCTCTCTCTCCTGTTGCTCTGTCTGCTTCGTCTCTCTCTCTCTCTCTCTCTCTCTCTCTCTCTCTCTCTCTCTCTCTCTTCTGAATTTTATCTTAATGGACTTAGTCATATAGTAATAAAAGTACGAATAAGTTTTTCTTCCCTATATACAAAA
>NC_061095.1:9034076-9044076 GCF_015104395.2 Macrobrachium nipponense
GACCCCAAAATACTGCATATAAATAAATGTTTCTACGGCACAGATTGTAGGCTGTCAAACCATCCGCTGCACGCCAAAATATTGTGAAATAAATAAATGTGTCTTACCGGATACAGATTGTAAGGATGTCAAAACCATCGCTGACCCAAAACTACTGTAATAATAAAATTAAAGTGGTTCAACGGTACAGATTATAGGCTGTAAACATCTCTGACCCCAAAATACTGCATATAAATAAATGTGTCTATGGTACAGATTGTAGGTTGTCAAACCATCGCTGACGCCAAAATACTGCATATAAATAAATGTGTCTACTGTACAGATTGTAGGCTGTCAAACCATCGCTGACGCCAAAATACTGCATATAAATAAATGTGTCTATGTACAGATTGCAGGCTATCAAACCATCAATGACCCCAAAATACTGCATATAAATAAATGTCTCTATGGTACAGATTGTAGGCTGTCAAACCATCGCTGACCACAATACAGATTGTAGACTGTCAAACCATTGCTGACCTCAAAATATTGTATATAAATAAATGTGCCTACGGTACAGATTGTAAGCTGTCAAACCATCGCTGACCACAATACAGATTGTAGACTGTCAAACCATCGCTGAATCTAAAATACTGCATATAAATAAATGTGTCTACAGTACAGATTGTAGGCTGTCAAAACATCACTGACCCAAATATATTGCATATAAATAAGGTGTCTACGGTACAGATTGTAGGCTGTCAAACCATCGCTGACCACAATACAGATTGTAGACTGTCAAACCATCGCTGACCCTAAAATATTGTATATAAATAAATGTGTCTACAGTACAGATTGTACACTGTCAAACCATTGCTGACCCCAAAATATTGTATATAAATAAATGTGTCTAAGGTACAGATTGTAGGCTGTCACACCATCACTGACCGTTAAATATTGTATATAAATAAATGTGTCTACGGTACAGATTGTAGGCTGTCAAACCATCGCTGACACCTAAATATTGTATATAAATAAATGTCTCTACAGTACAGATTGTAGGCTGTCAAACCATCACTGACCCCAAAACATTGTATATAAATAAATGTCTCTATGGTACAGATTGTAGGCTGTCAAACCATCGCTGACCGTAAAATATTGTATATAAATAAATGTCTCTATGGTACAGATTGTAGGCTGTCAAACCATCGCTGACAGTAAAATATTGTATATAAATAAATGTCTCTACGGTACAGATTGTAGGCTGTCAAACCATCACTGACCCCAAAATATTGTATATAAATAAATGTCTCTACGGTACAGATTGTAGGCTGTCAAACCATCACTGGCCCCAAAATATTGTATATAAATAAATGTCTCAACGGTACAGATTTTAGGCTGTCAAACCAACGCTGACCCCAAAATACTGCATATAAATAAATGTTTTTACGGCACAGATTGTAGGCTGTCAAACCATCGCTGACACCAAAATATTGTATATAAATAAATGCGTCTACGGTACAGATTGTAGGCTGTCAAACCATCGCTGACCCCAAAAGATTGTATATAAATAAATGTCTCTACGGTACAGATTGTAGGCTGTCAAACCATCACTGACCACAATATAGATTGTAGACTGTCAAACCATCGCTGTCCCTAAAATAGTTGTTATAAAAATAAATGTAATGTGTCTACCAGTACGTATTGTAGAACTGTCCAAACCATCGCTGACCACCTAAAATACTGTATAAATAAATAATGTGTCTACCAAGTACAGATTGTAGGACTGTCAAACCATCACTGACCCTAAAATATTGTAATATAAACTAAATTTGTGTACAGTACAGATTATAGGCTGTCAAAAAACCATCGCTGACGGGCCAAAATACTGCATATAAAAAAATAATGTGTTCTACTGGTACAGGATTGTAGGGCTGTTCAAACCATCCTCAACGCCAAAAATACTGCCATAGTTAATAAAATGTGTCTACGGTACAGATTGTAGGGTCTCAAACCATCGCTGACGCCAAAATACTGCATTTAAATAAATGTGTCTACGGTACAGATTATAGGCTTTCAAACCATCGCTGACCACAATACAGATTGTAGACTGTCATATCATCGTTGACCTTAAAATATTGTATATAAATAAATGTGTCTACAGTACAGATTATAGGCTGTCAAACCATCGCTGACCACAATACAGATTGTAGACTGTCAAACCATCGCTGACCACAATACAGATTGTAGACTGTCAAACCATCACTGACCCTAAAATATTGTATATAAATAAATGTGTCTACGGTACAGATTGAAGGCTGTCAAACCATCGATGACCCCAAAATATTGCATATAAATAAATGTGTCTATGGTACAGATTGTACGCTGTCAAACCATCGCTGACCACAATACAGATTGTAGACTGCTAAACCATCACTGACCCTAAAATACTGTATATAAATAAATGTGTCTACGGTACATATTATATGCTGTCAAACCATCACTGACCCCAAAATACTGTATATAAATAAATGTGTCTACGGTACAGATTGTAGACTGTCAAACCATCACTAAGCCTAAAATTTGATTTGTATTCCCGTTTAAATTGTGTCTACTATTACAGATTGTTGGACTGTACCAAACCACCATCTCATGACCCTAAAATATTGTATTAATAAAATGTTTGTCTTACTGTACAGATTGTAGGCTGTCAAAAACCATCGCTGACCCCAAAATACTGTAATAAATAAATAAATGTGGTTCTACGTACAGGATTGTAGGCTGTCCAAACATCACTGACCCCAAAACATATTTTTATATATGTAAATGGGTGTCTACGGTACAGATTGTAAGAACTTGTCAAACCATCGCTGAACCCTAAAAATATTGTATTTATAAAATAAATTTGTGCTCACGGGGAGATTATAGGCTGTCAAACCATCGGCTGACCAAAAAATGTAAATAATAACTAAATAATGTGGTCTACGGTACAGAATTATTAGACCTCAAAACCATCACTGACCCCCAAAACTACTGTATATAAAATAATTTGTCTACTTGGTACAGATTGTAAGACTGTCAAACCATCGCTGACCCACCTAAAAATATTGTAATAAAATAAATAAATGTGTCTACGGTAACATTAGTTGGTAGAACTGTCAAACCACCATTGTGCTGGACCCTAAAATATTGTATATAAATAAATGTGTCCTACTGTACAGATTGTAGAACTGTCAAACCATCGCCTGACCCTAAAAGAATAATTGTATATAAATAAATGTGTCTAAATGTTACAAGATTGTAGACTGTCAAACCATCGCTGACCCTTAAAATATTGTATATAAAATAAATGTGGTCTACGGTTTACAGATTGTTTAGACTTGTCAAAACCATTCAACTGGACCCCAAAATAAACTGTTTGTTTTTAAATAAATGTTGTCTACGGTACAGATTGTAGACCTTGTCAAAACCACATCGCATGACACCGAATATTGTTATTCCAAATAAATTGGTGTTACGGTAAACAGATTGTAAAGACTGTCAAACCATCCGGCTGACGCCAGAATTTAGACGTTTATAATCAATTGTCAACGGTACAGATTGTAGGCTGTCAAACAAACCATCGCTGATGCCAAATTACTGTTTATAAATAAAATACATGTTGTCTAACGGTTAAGATTTGTAGGACATGTCAAACCATCACTTGACCCGCCAAAATTACTGTATATAAATAATATGGGTCTACGGTACACATTTGTAGACTCAAACCAATCACCTGACCCCCAAAATACTGTATATAAATAAATGTGTCCTTATGGTATGAGATTGTAGGACTGTCAAAACCATCGGCTGACCCTAAAATTTATTATATAAAATAAATAAAATGTGTCCTATGGTTACAGGATTTGTAGACTATGTCAAACCATCTCTGACTCCAAAATGACGTTAGTATAAATAAATTGTGTCCTATGGTAAATTAGATTGTAGACTGGGTCAAATAACCATCGCTGACCCCGCCTAAAATAATGTATATAAATAAAGAATGTGTCTACGGTTACAGGATTGTAAGACTGTCAAACCATCGCTGACCCCCTAAAACAATATTGTACTATAAATAAATGTGTTCTACGGTACAAGATTTGTCGACTGTCAAACCATCGACTGACCCTAAAAATATTTGTATATAAATAAATGTGGTCCTTACGGTACAAATTAGTAGAATGTTAAAACATCGCTGACCCTAAATATTTTATATAAATAAATGTGTCTACGGTACAGATTGTAGACTGTCAACCCATCACTGACCCCAAATACTGTTTATAAATAATGTGGTCTACGGTAGCAATTTTTAGACTGTCAAAACCTTGCTGACACCAAAATATTGTATATAAATCAATGTGTCCTACAGTACGATTGTAGACTGTCAACTATCGCTGACGGATCCAAATACTGTTTATAAATATGTCACAGTACAGATTGTTAGACTGTCAAAAGCATCACTACCCTGACCCTAAAAAATATTGTCCGATAAAAGAAATGAATGTGTAACATTGTACTACAGTACAATTGTAGCTTTCAAACCATCGCTTACAGATTGTAGGCTGTCAACCATCGCTGACCCCCAAAAATAAATTGTATATAAATAAATGTGTCTACGGTACAGATTGTAGGCTGTCAAACCATCGCTGACCCTAAAATATTGTATATAAATAAATGTGTCTACGGTACAGATTGTAGGCTGTCAAACCATCGCTGACCCCAAAATATTGTATATAAATAAATGTGTCTATGGTACAGATTGTAGACTGTCAAACCATCACTGACCCCAAATATTGTATATCTAAAATATATCCTACGGTACAGATTGTAGACTGTCAAACCATCACTGACCCTAAAATATTGTATATAAATAAATGTGTCTACAGTACAGATTGAAGACTGTCAAACCATCTCTGACCTTGTATTGTATATCCCAAATAATGTGTCTACTTGGTACAAATTGTAGACTGTCAAACCATCACTGACCCTAAAATATTGTATATAAATAAATATGTCTACAGTACAGATTGTAGACTGTCAAACCATCACTGACCCCAAAATATTGTATATAAATAAATGTGTCTACAGTACAGATTGTAGGCTGTCAAACCATCGCTTACAGATTGTAGGCTGTCAAACCATCGCTGACCCCAAAATAATGTATATAAATAAATGTGTCTACGGTACAGATTGTAGGCTGTCAAACCATCGCTGACCCTAAAATATTGTATATAAATAAATGTGTCTACGGTACAGATTGTAGGCTGTCAAACCATTGCTGACCCCAAAATATTGTATATAAATAAATGTGTCTACGGTACAGATTGTAGACTGGGTCAAAAACCATCACTGACCCTAAAATATTGTATATAAATAAATATGTCTACGGTACAGATTGTAGACTGTCAAACCATCACTGACCCTAAAATATTGTATATAAATAAATGTGTCTACAGTACAGATTGTAGACTGTCAAACCATCGCTGACCCTAAAATATTGTATATAAATAAATGTGTCTACGGTACAGATTGTAGACTGTCAAACCATCGCTGACCCTCTACGTTACAGATTTGTAGACTGTCAAACCATCAACTGACCCAAAATATTGTATATAAATGTGTCTACGGTACGATTGTAGACTGTCAACCATCGCTGACGACAAATATTGTATAGGTAAATTAATGTGTCTTACGTACGATTGGGTAGTCTGTCAACCATCACTGACACAAAATATTGTAAATGAAATAAACATTATGTGTCAATGGTACAGATTGTAGGCTGTCAAACCATCGCTGACCCCAAAATATTGTATATAAATAAATGTGTCTACGGTACAGATTGTAGACTGTCAAACCATCGCTGACCCCAAAATATTGTATATAAATAAATGTGTCTACGGTACAGATTGTAGACTGTCAAACCATCGCTGACCCTAAAATACTGTATATAAATAAATGTGTCAACGGTACAGATTGTAGGCTGTCAAACCATCGCTGACCCCAAAATACTGTATATAAATAAATGTGTCAACGATACAGATTGTAGGCTGTCAAACCATCGTTGGCCCCAAAATACTGTATATAAATAAATGTGTCAACGGTACAGATTGTAGGCTGTCAAACCATCGCTGACCCCAAAAAACTGTATATAAATAAATGTGTCAACGGAGTAGATTGTAGGCTGTCAAACCATCGCTGACCCCAAAATACTGTATATTAATAAATGTGTCAAGGGTACAGATTGTAGGCTGTCAAACCATCACTGACCCCAAAATACTGTATATAAATAAATGTGTCTACGGTACAGATTGTAGACTGTCAAACCATCACTGACCCTAAAATATTGTATATAAATAAATGTGTCTACAGTACAGATTGTAGACTGTCAAACCATCGCTGACCTTAAAATATTGTATATAAATAAATGTGTCTACGGTACAAATTGTAGACTGTCAAACCATCGCTGACCCTCTACGGTACAGATTGTAGACTGTCAAACCATCACTGACCCCAAAATATTGTATATAAATAAATGTGTCTACGGTACAGATTGTAGACTGTCAAACCATCGCTGACGACAAAATATTGTATATAAATTAATGTGTCTACGGTACAGATTGTAGTCTGTCAAACCATCACTGACCCAAAATATTGTATATAAATAAATGTGTCTATGGTACAGATTGTAGGCTGTCAAACCATCACTGAACCCAAAATATTGTAAATAAATAAATGTGTCAATGGTACAGATTGTAGGCTGTCAAACCATCGCTGACCCCAAAATATTGTATATAAATAAATGTGTCTACGGTACAGATTGTAGACTGTCAAACCATCGCTGACCCCAAATATTGTATATGGATGTGTCTACGGTACAGGATTGTAGGACTGTCAAACCACGATGACCCTAAAAAAGACTGTATATAAATAAAGTGTCAACGGTACAGATTGTAGGCTGTCAAACCATCGCTGACCCCCAAAATATGACCCTAAAATATTATATAAATAAATGTGTCTACGGTACGGATTGTAGACCGTCAAACCATCACTGACCCTAAAATATTGTATATAAATAAATATGTCTACAGTAACAGATTGTAGAACTGTCCAAACCACCAATGACCCTAAAATATTGTATCCTTATAAATCAATGTGTCTCAGTAGTGGTTGACTGTTCAAACCATCGCCCTGACCCTAAAATTATTAAAGTGTATCTATAAAGTAGAGAATTGGTAGAACTGTTCCCAAAACATCGCCGACCCTAAAACAATATTAAATGGAATTACATAAATGTGTCTACGTACAGATTGTAGACTGTCCAAATCCATCGCTGATTGTCAAACCATCGCTGACCCTCTATGGTACAGATTGTAGACTGTCAAACCATCACTGACCCCAAAATATTGTATATAAATAAATGTGTCTACAGTACAGATTGTAGACTGTCAAACCATCGCTGACGACAAAATATTGTATATAAATTAATGTGTCTACGGTACAGATTGGAGGCTGTCAAACCATCACTGACCCAAAATATTGTATATAAATAAATGTGTCTACGGTACAGATTGTAGGCTGTCAAACCATCACTGACCCTAAAATATTGTATATAAATAAATGTGTCAACGTACGATTTGTAGGGCTGTCAAACCATCGCTGACCCCAAAATGGTGTATAAATAAAAAATGTGTCTACGAAATACAGATTGTAGACTGTCAAACAATCGCTGACCCCAAAATATTGTATATAAATGTGTCTACGGTACAGATTGTAGACTGTCAAACCATCGCTGACCCTAAAATACTATATATAAATAAATGTGTCAACGGTACAGATTGTAGGCTGTCAAACCATCTGACCCCAAAATACTGTATATAAATAAATGTGTCTACTGTACAGATTGTAGGCTGTCAAACCATCGCTGACCCCAAAATACTGTATATAAATAAATGTGTCAACGGTACAGATTGTAGGCTGTCAAACCATCGCTGACCCCAAAATACTGTATATAAATAAATGTGTCTACGGTACAGATTGTAGGCTGTCAACCATCGCTGAACCCCAAAAATCTGTATATAAATAATGTTGTCAACGGAAACAGATTGTAGGCTGTCAAAACCATCGCTGACCCAAAAAACTGTATATAAATAAATGTGTCAACGGAACAGAGTGTAGACTGTCAAACCATCGCTGACCCCAAAATACTATATACAAATAAATGTTGATAAGGTAGAAGAAGAAGAAGAAGAAGAAGAAGAAGAAGAAGAAGAAGAAGAAGAAATGCTTTCAGTCTTTCAGTAATCGAAATGTACTTGTGCAACTCTTGAGTTGAATATAGAATCGAGGCCAAAGGCCAAACACTGGGACCTATGAGGTCATTCAGCGCTGAAATGGAAATTAACAGTAAAAGGTTTGAAAGGTTTAACAGGAGGAAAACCTCAAAGCAGTTGCACTATGAATCAACTGTAAGGAGAGGGTGAGAAGTAAAATGAAGAAAGAGAAGATGAAAGGAGGTACAGTAAAAGGAACGAAAGTGTTTGCAGATAGGGGTCGAAGGCACTCCGCAATGAACCTTAGGTAATGCCTACAGTGCACAGCATGAGGTCCACTGACGGCACTATCATCATACGGGGAACCCGGGCAACTCTTAACCCAGTCCTCCTAACCTTCCTCCCGCGCGAACGAACAAACGAACGAACGAACAAACCATTCAACGTACAAACAGACTTATTCAAGCAGGACGAGTTGTCCAGTTGAGCAGAACCGTTATCTTGTTTACATTTAATTTCAATTAATCAAATTCTATTGCAGTGGCTGCAGCAGAGACCCGCGAAGCAAGAGCGCGTCATCTGGTTTTGCATGTTTGCTAATGCATAGCAATGACAAATCAGCAAAGCCGGGAATGCAATGAATGAGAATGAAGGCTTTCTTCATTATCAATGCAAATGCGCCGATGCATCAGAAATATCTCGGCGATCTATAATGGCTGTTTTAAAAAAGGGGAATCACGCCGCTGCATTTCCCACTGACCACTTAAAAAAAGATGTTTTGGCCGTTTATTCCGTCATTCGGACTGCACTAGTTATTTCCTAATGGCCGTAATCAACAATTTGCCCCTTCATTTACATCGGGAAATTACTATTAAATATTTCATCCATAACAGAACAAACGACTCGAACTTGTTCATGGAAAAGATATGACTTTAAAAACTCGATTATTCAGCCTGAACGAATACTGAAGAGTCATGCTTCAGGCGCAGACATTCAAAGCACGTACGAACGCAATTTCCGATTACGTAAATTAAAAAATAAAAAAAAAAAAAAAAAAAAACACTGCGTAACGATGGGCATCCATTATGGTAGATGGGACTGCAAGAAGCTGTAACTCCCGTTCATGTCATTCGAGCATCAAACCAATATGACCGAAATTAAATTATTCAGACAAAAAAATCTGCAGTTATGAATGACTTGAATACTCGCTGACGTCATTCATCCAGGGCCAATCCGGTCCAGAATTCTCTCTCTCTCTCTCTCTAAACTTTTCTTTGCCCTGGTAAGAGGTGGCTCATAACGTTTTATGCAAGATCTTCACTGCTAGAACAACGTAAGGGCACATTCACAATGTAATAAGCATAAGATACATACATACATGCAAACACACCACACACACACACACACACACACACACATATATATATATATATATATATATATATATATATATATATATATATATATATATATATATATGAATAATTATCACCATCACCGTGATTTATATAAAATATTTGAGCTACAAATGTCCTTCAATATCTAATTCGCTCTACTCGGAATAGACATATTTTCATCTATGTAAACCGAAGGGGAATTTTTTTAGTTGATAATAAATTTAGTCCTCTCGTGGGTTTCGAACCACCGTCCATCGGACAAAGACGAAATCAAGACGGTCGTTCGAACCCACGAGAAGACGAAATTATTATCAA
>NC_061095.1:9046576-9049076 GCF_015104395.2 Macrobrachium nipponense
CATGACGACATCAAGCTGTATGGTAAGAGTATCAAGGAAATAGATACCTTAATCCAGACTGTAAGGATTGTATCTGGGGACATCAGGATGGAGTTTGGAATAGAAAAATGCGCCTTAGTCAACATACAAAAGGCAAAGTAACGAGAACTGAAGGGATAAAGCTACCAGACGGGAGCAACATAAAACACATAGATGAGACAGGATACAAATACCTGGGAATAATGGAAGGAGGGATATAAAAACACCAAGAGATGAAGGACACGATCAAGAAAGAGTATATGCAGAGACTCAAGGCGATACTCAAGTCAAAACTCAACGCCGGAGGAAAAATATGATAAAAGCCATAACACATGGGCAGTGCCAGTAATCAGATACAGCGCAGGAATAGTGGAATGGACGAAGGCAGAACTCCGCACCATAGATCAGAAAACCAGGAAACATATGACAATACACAAAGCACTACACCCAAGAGCAAATACGGACAGACTATACATAACACGAAAGGAAGGAGGGAGAGGACTACTAAGTATAGAGGACTGCGTCAACATCGAAAACAGAGCACTGGGGCAATATCTGAAAAACCAGTGAAGACGAGTGGCTAAAGAGTGCATGGGAAGAAGGACTAATAAAAGTAGACGAAGACCCAGAAATATACAGAGACAGGAGAATAACAGACAGAACAGAGGACTGGCACAAACAAACCAATGCACGGACAATACATGAGACAGACTAAAGAGCTAGCCAGCGATGACACATGGCAATGGCTACAGAGGGGAGAGCTCAAGAAGGAAACTGAAGGAATGATAACAGCGGCACAAGATCAGGCCTAAGAACCAGATATATCCAAAGAACGATAGACGGAAATAACATCTCTCCCATATGTAGGAAGTGCAATACGAAAAATGAAACCATAAACCACATAGCAAGCGAATGCTCGGCACTTGCACAGAACCAGTACAAAAAGAGGCATGATTCAGTGGCAAAAGACCCTCCACTGGAGCATGTGCAAGAAACATCAGCTACCTTGCAGTAATAAGTGGTACGAGCACCAACCTGAGAGAGTGATAGAAAACGATCAGGCAAAGATCCTCTGGGACTATGGTATCAGAACGGATAGGGTGATACGTGCAAACAGACCAGACGTGACGTTGATTGACAAAGTTAAGAAGAAAGTATCACTCACTGATGTCGCAATACCATGGGACACCAGAGTTGAAGAGAAAGAGAGGGAAAAAATGGATAAGTATCAAGATCTGAAAATAGAAATAAGAAGGATTTGGGATATGCCGGTGGAAATCGTACCCATAATCATAGGAGCACTAGGCACGATCCCAAGATCCCTGAAAAGGAATCTAGAAAAACTAGAGGCTGAAGTAGCTCCAGGACTCATGCAGAAGAGTGTGATCCTGGAAACGGCACACATAGTAAGAGAAGTGATGGACTCCTAAGGAGGCAGGATGGGGCAACCCGGAACCCACACTATAAATACCACCCAGTCGAATTGGAGGACTGTGATAGAGCAAAAAAAAATAAAAAAAATAAAAAATAATAATAATAATAATTTACATAAAAAGTTTATGACTCGTTCTTTCTTTCTGCGAGAACTGTTACTTCTCATAATCAAGGACGAAGTCAAGTTAGGGCGGCTGAAGATTCTGAGAGACTATTTATTCCTTATAGAATCAATTTCTTTATATCTTAAATCTCGTCTGACAATAGAGTCTTTCGTTTTTCCATGATGAATCTGATTTAATCGTGAAATTTAAATTTCTCTTCATTGTTTTCATTCCCATCACAAAATGACTCACAACATACTGTTGATATATATTAATAATAAAGCTCACACTTCTCGTTTACATGCACACGTAGATTAAAATACAGATATGAAGGAATAAATTAATACAATGAATAAAGATCAAGCACTGATCGTGATCGCCTAACTCAGAAACAATTGCTTTTTTTAAATCAATATCACATTTCCTTCTGACATGATGATGTGCTCAGTAACATCGTCTAGTTTGAGAGAGAGAGAGAGAGAGAGAGAGAGAGAGAGAGAGAGAGAGAGAGAGAGAGAGAGAGAGAGAGAGATTAGGAAAAAACAATTAAAACAAATGAAGACCAAATGACGACAGGATCTTTAACCGACCAAAATTCGTTGAGAGAGAGAGAGAGAGAGAGAGAGAGAGAGAGAGAGAGAGAGAGAGAGAGAGAGAGAGCAACTTGAGGAAGATTAGGAAAAACTGAATTAAAACTAATGAAGACCAAATGACGACAAGATCTTTAACAAACCAAAATTCATGCAACAACAAACTCATCTAGATGTGATTTAACGTAAACAAAATTCTGTACACTGGTCGTGTCAGGAACAAACAAAACGTTTCTGAACAGAAAGAGCAAGAGTAAGCCTTATTAAGGCATCCTCTCAAGGAAGCCAATAATAATTATTCATAAAACCTTGCTCTCGACGTCATGTGACGAGACGCTCCAATAGTTACCGGTT